>NC_092381.1:103910981-104165361 GCF_030028105.1 Mobula birostris
TGCATGTGAACATGTGTGTGTACGAGTGTGTTTGTGTGTGTCTATGCATGTGGGAGTGTCTGTGTGTGAGAGTGTGTGTCTGAGCGTGTGTGTACGTGTGTGAATGTGCGTGCGTGTACTAGTATGCATGTGAGTTTGTGAGTGTGAGAATCTGTGCATCAGTAAATGAGTGTGAGTGAGAGTGTGTCCTTTAACAAATCTTTCAGAATTTGAAATCCTCAGTTAAATCACCCCAAAACAGGCCTGACTTCTCTTCCAATAACTGATTCCATCATTGTGAGCATCTCACAGTGAGTGGCCTCTCACCTTCTGAGCAAGTACCATTTTTAGAATGTGGTGTCCACACTGGACGTGATGTTTGAGCAAAGGACTAAAGATATGCAGGTAATGAAAAGCCTGAAGTGAGTCAATGGTCCATGAACAGAGATCATTAAAGTGCCACGGACAAGCACAGATAATAATCTGCAAGTTTGATGGATGGTCTGGCTTTTGCAATGACTTGTATTGTTACCATGCACAATCGATTAAACATGCAATCTCATGTTTGCACACACAGATACACCGTCGTGTTCGTGCACCCACCAACATGCACAGACATATGCACATGTATTTGTGCACACACAAATACATCAGAGTTCATACAACACGTGTATACATACTTGGACGCACTGACATACACAAACACATGCACACTTACACAAACACATTCAAGATTCAAGATTGTTTAATATCATTCCCAGTACACAAGGATAAAGGAGAGTAGAATAGTTGTTACGTTGGGTCCGATGCAGCACAGACAATAATACAGAACAACAAGCAAGAACAACTTACTGAATAGATACAACCATTTCAAACACACATAACTCACAGAAATCAGTAAGTGAAAAACACCAGAAATATGCTGAATTAAAAAAGGAAATTGAAAGACCTTGGAACCTTGACCCAACAGTAATATCGACAACTGATGTCATCCCGAAGTCACTACACAGTAGCATGAAGTAATTAGGCCTACACAGCAATATCTATGTCAATCTTCAGAAAGCCACAATACTAAACACAGCTGGAATAGTCTGAAAGTTACTAGCAATGAAGAAGCGAGTGTGCTTGGTTTTACCAGTGCCTCAGGTCTCAGCAGTTTGAGCTGAGAAATAACCTGTTTCATGCAGGACTGCGGCTTGTCAGGGCGCTCTCTACTGCGCTTCTGTAGAATGTGTACAGATGTGCAAAGCCCAGCTCTTTTCAGCCTCCTCAGAAAGTAGAGCCATTAATGAATGCTCTTGATTGTGTAGGAGGTGTTCTGGCACCATGAGTGTCTGTGCAAGATGTGCACTCCCAAGGGTTGTAGACTGCTCGCAGTTTCCACTGCCGTGCCACCAACATGAAGAGAGGTGCAAGTGGCAAAGTCGATAACCATTTCCTTTGTCTTGTTGACATTGAGAAAGGGTTTATTTGCCTGGTACCAGGCCTCAAGCTCTTCCACCTCCTTTCTGTAGGCTGTTTCATTGTTGGTGATGAGCCCCACCACTGTCATGTTGTCAGGGAATTTGACAATGTGATTACTCACATCAGATATATTATGCACTCATGTACAGTACTGTACAAATGTCTCAGGTACATGCACTGTATATTGCTAGGGGCATAAGACTTTTGCACAGTACTGTAGCAATTTTATATATTGCACTGTACAATATCGCAAAACAATCATAACATATGAGTGACGATAAACCTGATTCTGATATGAGCTTCTGTTGTGGACTGAGAGTGGGAAGGGGACCCAGAGACACACATACACACACACACACACACACACACACACACACAATCACACAACACACACGCAAAAACACACATACACACACACACACACACACACACACACACACACAACCACACAACACACAATCACACACAAACACACACAATCACGCAACACATACACACACACACACACACACACAATCGCATAACACACGTACACACACACAACCACACAACACACACAGCCACACAACACACACACACACACACACACACACACACAAACACGCATGTGAATGTGTTCAAATGTTATTATAATAGTATGGCATATTCCAATACATAAACTCAAATTCCAGCCCAGTATCAGAAATGAAAATCCATGTAATTAACTAAATCTGGAATAAGAAATCTGCCTTGATAATGGAGAATGCAGAACTACTGGCTTGTGGTTCCTGTTCCATTCACAGAGGTCCTCCAATCAGGAGATCTCTCATCCCCAGCTCACTCACAGTCCTGGGCCTGAAGGTGTATCCATTTCCATAGCAACAAGATGAACTTGTCTTGGGGTGGCATGGTAGTGTAGTGGTTAGCCCCGTGCTTTATAGACATCTGTTAGTCTTGCGAGACCATGGATCTGCGCCTGGAAAGTCTTCACTCTCCAGGGCGCAGGCCTAGTCAAGGTCGTATGGAAGACTAGCAGTTGCCCATGCTGCAAGTCTCCCTTCTCCATGACACCAGTGTTGTCCAAGAGAAGGGCATTAGGACCCATACAGCTTGGCACCGGTGTCGTCACAGAGCAATGTGTGATTAAGTGCCTTGCTCAAGGACACAACATGTTCCCTCGGCTGGGGATCGAACTCACGACCTTCAGGTGGCTCGTCCAATGCCTTAACCACTTGGCCACGTGCTTTACAGTACTGGTAACCTGGGTTCGAAACCCACTGCTGGCTGTAAGGAGTTTGTATGTTCTCCCATGACCTTGTGGGTTTCCTCTGGGTGCTCCAGTTTCCTCCCACAGCCCAAAGACGTACTGGTTGGTAGGTTAATTGGTCATTGTAAATTGTCCCGTGATTAGGCCAAGATGAAATCAGGAAATTTCTGGGCTCCATTGGTTGAAGTGCCTATTCCACGCTTATCTCAATAAATAAATAAATATTGCCAATTTAAAAAAGCATGTCTAATTACGTATGGTCCATATCCTCCATTCCCTGCTTGTCTAAATGGCTCTGAAATGTCACAAAGGATTGAAGTAAGCTGCAGAGAGCTGTAAAATTAGTCATCTCTATCATGGGCACGAAGCTTCGTCTTCAAGGAGTGATACATCAAAAAGGCGACATCCGTCATTCAGGACCCCTGTCACCCAAGACACGACCTCTTCTTATTTTAACCATCAAGAAGGAGGTACAGGAGCCTGAAGGCACACACTCAGTGATTCAGGAACAGCTTCTTCCCCCCTGCCATCAGTTTTCTGAACAGACATTGAACCCATGAACACTATCTCATTATTTTTATTTCTATTTTTTGCACTACTTAATTTAACTCTGATATATATATGTGTGTGTGTATATATATATATATATATATATATATATATATATATTTTTACTGTAATTCATGTTTATCTCTCTCTCCCTGTTCTTATGTATTGTACTGTTGCCACAAAGACAACGAATTTCATAACCTATTCCGGAGATATTAAACCTGATTCTGATTCTGTCAAATATATCCATTCTGACACCACTCAGCCAAGTTTTCAATCTCCCTCCTGTATGCTGATCTATTGCCCCCTTTGAGACAGCACACAACAGTGATGTCACCGGCAGATTTGGATATGGCGTTGGAGCCGTGCTTAGCCATACAGTCAATAGGTGTAAAGCGAGTAGAGCAGGGGGCTCTGCACACATCCCTGTGGTGCTCCTGTGCTGATGGAGATCGTGGAGGAGATGTTATTGCCAATCTGAACTGACTGGGGTCTACAAGTGAGGAAATCCAGGATTCAATCGCACAAGGAAGTATTGAGGCCCAGGTCTAGATACTCACTTGATCACTGAATTCTATCAGAAATATAACTGACAATGGAACAACAATCATTAACCCACCGAGCATTCTCATCCTGTATAATAATGTCATACTGCCCTCTTGGCTTTCCTGTCTGTACTACTTTGGTTATATTGCCCTCTAAACACCTTATGACTCTCTGTACAAACACTTGTGCTTTAAACCCCGAACAAAACTTACGGCTGATAGTCGGGCACTGACTTGGAAGCTGTTGGAACTCAACCGGCACTGATTTTGCTGCCTACCCCGCACCGAGGTAGTTGAGCCTGCTGGTTTCACATTTCCCAGACTGCTGGCTTGGGGGATTATGGGGTAAGAGATTCCCAGACGGAAGGCAGGGGATTGGGCTGGGCCCCCGCCTCAAAGATGGATCACCAGCTGTGGATGGACATCAGTGCAGATTGCCAGGACAGTGAGGGCTCAGGGTCAAACCACATTCCCCGCATGTGAGAAGGACTGGGGGCAGTGGTCAAACCACACTCCCGAGGCCCACATTCCCTGCATGTGGGGGCAGCTTGATCAATGTTTCAGAGATACTATGTGTTTGGGACTAGGAAATATACGTAAGTAAAACTGGGGTTAGGACTCACTGCCTCTCAACACCTGTGACACAGTTTAATTCTAACCTCCAGTACTGTCACTTCACCTTTCCACCTGAGGACATTCCTGTGACCATTCTCTTCTATCCCTCACCATTCCACCTGAGGCCATCACTGTGAGCTTTCTCCAATTTTAGCTTATTGGATTGGTCTGTATAATTGTAATCTTCTTTGCAGTTTAATAATTAATTGCCTGCTGGTATTTATATAACTACTTCTACACATGTAACTGTTTGGTATGTTTCCTGGTGGTCATGCTATGTATATTATTATACAGGGTGTCCCCTAGTGGTCACATTGTGTATGTGCAATCATTCAGTGTGTCCCCTAGTGGTCACAGTTTGTATGTGCAATTGTTCAGTGTGTCCCCTAGTGGTCACAGTTTGTATGTGCAATTGTTCAGTGTGTCCCCTAGTGGTCGCTGTATGTACATTGTTCAGTTTGTACTCTATAGGTTATAATTCTTTGTATCATTCTGGAAGCTTCTTCGGTGAAACATTATTTGAATAGGGGCTTTCTGATTGGTTAACACTTACCTACAAATTTGGATGGAATATCTCTTATCTATGGTATAAGAAGGGCTGAGCAAATTGCTCCGCCATTTTATACTGTTCCTTATTCTTAGCCATTTGCCTCTCATTATTCCATTTCCAATTCTCTTTGTTCTATTAGCATTTAATGAAACAATTGTGAAGCCACAAGTTTTAAGTGTCTTTGTTGAGTTCCAAAAGAACCTAGGATCAGCAACATCAGAATTCAATTGGATTCTTCATGTTTATTGTTATCATAGACATACATACACATGATACAAATGTCATAAATATGCCCATTCCCCTCCATTCAGGGCACCAGGCTGTCCTTCCAGCTGAAGCACCACTTTACCGGTGAATCTGCTGGGGTCATCCATTGTGTCTGGTGCTCCCGATGTGGCCTCCTCTACATTGGTGAGATCCGTCATAACTTGGAATTCTGCTTTGTCTAACACCTCCGCACCATCCACCACAAACGGGATGTCACGGTGGTCAAATGTTTTAATTCCCATTCCCATTCTTGTTCTGACTTGTCGGTCCATGGCCTCCTCTTGTGCCAAGATGAAGCCACTCTCAGGGTGGAGGAAAAACACCTTATATTATGTCTGAGTAGCCTATGGCATGAATATCAATTTTTCTTTGCAGTAAAATAAACTCTCTCCCTCCTCTATTCCCACTCTGACCTTTTACCTCTTCTCACTGGCCTATCACTTATCCCTGGGTCCCCTCCTCCTTCCTTTTCCCCTATGGTCCACCATCCTCTCCTGTCAGATTCTTTGTTCTCTGGCCCTTGACCTTTCCTAGCCACCTGGCTTCATCTATCACCTTCCAGCTAAGGTTCCCCTCTTACCATATTTTTATTCTGATATCTTCTCCCTTCCTTCTCAGTCTTGAAGAAGAGTCTTGGCCTGAAATGCTGATTGTCTAAGCATTTCCATAGATACTGCCTGACCTGCTGAGTTCCTCCAGTGCTTTGTGTGTGTTGCATCATAAAAATTAGCTTCTCTGCAGCAGTATCATGGTACAAGACATATGTCAAGGTACACTTTTCCTCCGTGCTGATGAGTGGCATAAGGTTTTAACACGCAACTGTTTGTTAATGTGTTTTCCAAGACATTCCTTCAAGTTGTCTTTGATTTTTATAATGACTTTGCGTTGCCCATTCTGTCAGCTGACTCAGGCACAATGAACCATTGCTAACACAATTAGATAGATGAACAGTGTAAGTTAGATCTTCAAGTTGAAATATTGCTTCATTAACAGTCTGTTTAAGGATGTGTCGTGCTTAAAGATTACAACACTGGATAGTGAAGTGACAATTCAACAAGCTGCTGTTGAACTTGTTACATAAGGAAATTGTAAATGTCAAGAAATTGAGGTGTTTGGTGGAGAAAAGATTCTAGACCTTTCCCTGGGCTCCTCACCCTCACCAGAGTCTAGTGGTAAAGGTGTGGTGATTTATCATTGGCCCCATTTGTGCCATGTTTGCACCTGACTAATGTAATGCAGGTATTTATTTCAGACGTGGTTCTGCTGCTCTTAGAGCCTGTTATCTACATTCTGGCTGTGTTACCTCAGACTGAGTAAGGTTTGAGATGGCAGTCCGAATGGGTGCGATGGCTCAAAGGACAAGGAATTAGACTAAAAACATTACTAATAACACCTTTTCTGAAGTAAAGTGCACTAAATTATCACTGCAAAAACTGAGGAGACGAGCGAAGACAAATTGAATTTGAGGGATGAATTGTACTGATACATCACAGAACTGATGCGATGCAGTGAACCTTTCAGAGAGGGGCAGTTGAGGCAGAGGAGTTCCGATGCCCAAGCGCCCGGGTGCGAGGATGGATTGCTCTGGCAGCTGAGCTGATTGGAAGAAATCAAGAGTGGCTTTGGGCTGGCAGGCAAAAGCTGAGCCTGGAGGATGTTGGGCTCGATTTTGCTTGCTCTCCCGCTATGTTCACTTCCCTCTCCCTAGTGCTGAGGTTATGAAGACTGCCCCCAGTTGCTGTGCTCCGTGCCTGCTAATGCGCTGGCTGATACCAATGCTTTGGGCCTACTCTGGGCTGCTCTGGGGTTCAAATCTAATGACTTATTATGGTTCATAATGTGTGGCTCACTTATATTGTCTCCATGATTTGAACCTCTTTTTTCTCCCCTTTCTCTGCACAATGGGTGTTGATCTTTAGTTTCGTTAATTGGGTTTTCTTGGGTTTCTTACTTCGTGGTTGCCTGTAAGCAGACAAATCTCAAGGCTGTATAATTTATGCGTTCTTTACTAATAAATGTACTTTGAAACTTGATCAGGCAATCTGGTGCTTTGCTGTCAGCGAGAGATCTCCATGAGGCTGCGACCAAAGCATATGGTATGGTGGCCAGGAAGCCGGGAGGTGGGGAGCAAGCCCTTGATCGACTCCACCTCTCGCCAGTTAAAGTGCCGAGGAAGATCGAGATCATCGAGGTGGGGGTGGAAGGTGAGCGAGTGTTCAATGCCATCAATCAGCCTTTCTCTCGCTGCTGCTGGAGGAACGAGTCTGCGCGGGGCAGTTTCTCGCTCTCTCACTTTCTGCTCCCAGAGGGAAGGTCCCTGTGTTTCAGTGATCTCTCTCTCTCTCAATGGCCAGTGATGTTGTGAGGATGGAACTGGACTCTCTGACGGTGGTGTCTGAAAAGAGGATGCTGTCCAAGTTGCATGCCATCTTGGACAATGTCTCCCATCCACTACATAATGTACTGGGTGGGCACAGGAGCACATTCAACCAGAGACTCATTCCACCGAGATGCAACACAGAGCATCATAGGAAGTCATTCCTGCCTGTGGCCATCAAACTTTACAACTCCTCCCTTGGAGGGTCAGACATCCTGAGCCAATAGACTGGTCCTGGACTTATTTCATAATTTTCTGGCATAATTTACATATTACTATTTAACTGTTTATGGTTTTATTACTATTTATTATTTATGGTGCAACTGTGATGAAAACCAATTTCCCCCTGGATCAATTAAGTATGACTATGACTATGACTATGAATGCTGTTGGCCGATGATGCCTGAGCAAGGTTTAATCTGCATGGATTGCAGAATTGGACTCTAGTTCAGGTTCATGATGTGTTCTCAGTTCTAGTTCTAGTTCGGGCTGCTTGTTCTTATTACTACTTTTGGACGATTTTGGATCTGGTCGTCCTACAGATAATGAACACCACGCTGAACCGTACTGAAATATGTCTTTTGGTTTTGAGCTTTATATTCTGTGTTTTCACTAGATTTTTTTGCTGCATTTGTGTGATTTTCTGCACGTGTGGACAGGACAGTTTGATGTTTGATGAGTTTTGAATGTCTGGGTTCCACGGTTCTTCTTTGCTTCGTGGCTGTCTGTGGGGAAGACAAACTTCAGGGTTGTATAGTGCATACACACTTTGTTAATAAATGCACTTTAAATATATTTTGAAATAGTTAAGGTGACAAGCCAGACCTGAAGTGGGATGGAACGTGAAAAAGTACAGGCACACAGCAGTCAGGCATCTCCTGTGTAGGGAGAAGGACGGTGTACACTTCGGGGTGAGACCCTGCAGTGCGTGCAGTGACTCACGGGAAACGCAAGGCAAGATTCCTAACCACGACCGCCCTCAATACACTGTCAGTGCGGCACTGGGACCTCATTCGTTTGTTCAGTTTTCTCATGACAAGTTCTTCCACAGAAGAACCTTCTTCTGGGTGGTGTCTTTACAAGATGGGTGACCCCCGCCATTATCAGTGCTCTTCAGAGATTGTCTACCTGGCGTTAGTGGTCACATACCCAGGACTTGTGATAGGCACCAACTGCTCGTACGACCATCCACCACCTGCTCCCATGGCTTCATGTAATCCTGATCAGGGTGGGTGGCTATGCTGGTGCTGAGCAGGTGCTACAGGGGTGTCTTGCAGGCTAGCGGAGGGAGGTAGTGCCTTACACCTCCTTTGGTAGAGATGTATCTCCACCCCACCACCTGACTGGGATCTCAAAGGAAAGAAATGAACATATAGCAAGGTGAGGAACAGGAAGGGCAAGGAGAAGGGGTGACTAAGTTGGGAGTGGGGGAGGTGGGAGGCACTCAGGCAAAGCAAAATCCTGCAGATATAGGAAAGGGGAAATAAAATCAAACACTACAAAACTCAGCAGTTTTGGTAACTTTTAAGAGAGATAGATAGATAGATGGAGAGAGAGAGACAGAGAGAGGGAAGGGGAGAGAGAGAGGAGAGAAAGAGAAAGAAAGGGAGAGGGAGAGAAAGGGAGCGAGTGAGTGAGGGAAAAGAGAGGGATAGAGATAGAGAATGAGCGAGAAGGGAGGGAGGAATAGAGAGATGGAAGAAAGAGAAAGAGGGTGGGGAGAAAGATGGAGAAAGAGAGAAAGGGAGAGGGAGAGGGGGGAGAGAAAGAAAGAGAGAGAGATGAGGTAGAAAGAGAAAGAGAGAGAGAGAGAGCAACTATTAATGTTTCAGGCTGGATTTCCACATTCGGGGAATTTTTATTTTGTTATTTAATTAACTATAATTAACCTAGAAACTTGTGGCTAGTCGAGGTTCTATCCCAAATGGTATCCATTGGGCTCGCTTTCCTTTCTCACACACAATCCCTAAACCTGTTCAGCATGAAACCTCTACTGGTGGAGATTACACAGGGTGAAATCAGGCTGGCAAGACTTCTTCAACATTTTGAAAATAGACCAACAGAATGGAGACTGAAGAGATTCTGCAAACCCTGGAGTTTTTGAGCAGTACACACACAAGATGCTGGAGGACCTCCTGTAGCTGATAATCTAGGCTTTGGTTTTGCTGATGATGAGTGAGGGGCTGTTGCTGTGGCACCACTCAGGCAGAGTTTCAATCTCCCTCCTCCCTCCTATCTGCTGATTCATCACCGCCTTTGATTCGGCCAACAACAGTACTTTTGTCAACTTAAAAAAGGTATCTGAGTTGTACTCAGCCACACAGTCATAAGTATAAGACAAATAGAGCAGGGGGTTAAGCACACAACCTTGTGGTGTACCTGTGCTGGTGGTGAGTGTGGAGAGGATGTTACCAATCCATACGAACTATCATTTGTCCATGAAGAAGTTGAAGTTTAATATTTCCTCTTGCGTTATCACTCCAATAGTTCATACTTGTATCAACATCAGAGCCAATCTCTTCCACCTGTGGAATGGATTTAAACCACAAGACCATAAGGTGTAGGAGCAGAATTAGGCCATTTGGCCCATCGAGTCTGCTCTGCCATTTCATCATGGCTGATCCATTTCCCTCTCAGCCTCAATTTCCCCATATCCCTTCATGTCCTGATTAATCAAGGATCTGTCATCCTTTGCCTTAAATATACCCAATTACAGAGAAAGGTTGAATAGGTTAGGACTTTATGCCCAGGAGCGTAGAAGAATGAAGGGAGATTTGATAGAGGTGTATAAAATTATGATGGGTATAGATAGAGTGAATGCAAGCAGGCTTTTTCTTGAGGCTAGGGGAGAAAAAAACCAGAGGACACGGGTTAAGGGTGAAGGGGGAAAAGTTTAAAGGGAACATTGGGCAGGGGGGCTTCTTCACACAGAGAGCAGTGGGAGTGTGGAATGAGCTGCCAGGTGAAGTGGTAAACGTGGGCTCACTTTTAACATTTAAGAAAAACTTGGACAGGTACATGGATGAGAGGTGTATGGAGGGATATGGTCCAGGTGCAGGTCAGTGGGACTAGGCAGAAAAATGGTTCGGCACAGCCAAGAAGGGCCAAAAGGCCTGTTTCTGTGCTATAATGTTCTGTGGTTCTATGATTTGGCCTCCACAGTTGCCTGTGGCAATGAATTCCGCAGATTCACTACTCTCTGACTTAAGAAGTTCCTCCTCATCTCTGTTCTAAAAGAATACCTCTCTATACCGAGGCTGTGTCCTTTGGTCTTAGACTCACTCTACATAGGAAACATCTTCTCCACACCTATTCTGACAAGGCCTTTCAATGAGGTCTCCCCTCTGAATCCTAGTGAGTACAGGCTCAGAGCCATCAAATGCTCTTCATAAGACAAGCCATTCGATCCTGGAAATATTTTTGTGAACCTCCTTTGAACCCTCTCCAGTGTCAGTAGTTGCTCCAGGTGAGGTTTGGCTGAGGGTCTGTGCAATTATTTTAACCAGTGCAGTTGCTGGGAGCAATTTCTGCACATGAATTCCCTAGCCATTTTGTACCACCATTCAGTGGATAATGAAGCATACTCTTACCACTGTGCTGGCCATTAGCATTGAGTCATAGAGTCAAAGCACACCAGAACACAGAACCAGGCCCACCAGCCCACCTAGTCTGTGCCAAACTGTTGATCTTCCAGAACCTATTGAACCCTAATATTTCAGATTCAGATTGAGATTCATATTCTCAATGGAGGAGGAGAAGATGGCGGCGCGATGGCAGCGCGCGCGGCCACTTCGGTGGTGATGTCTGTTATCTGTCAAGTAGGGGATCGTGCACAATTCTGACTTGATGGAGACAGACGTGAGAGTACGGAGGAACATCTGGAAAACTTCTGAAATACCCGCTTCGCTGCCGCTGCTACTGTGCGGTAACCGGAATCTCCAGAGCAGAAGGCCCCGAAATCCTCGGCTTTGGTTGTTTCGGCGGCCGGGGCGAGGTCGAAGGCGCTCGGCAGAGGATGGCGCTCGGGAGGCTGTATCGGAGGGGCTGGTCGGAGGCTCGAAGTTTTCGGATGGATGGACTCAGTGTCGGCTGTGGTTGGATGATTCCAAGGCATCAGCAAGTTGACGGTGCCTGGAGGTTTTTGGCAGGGAGTTTCTCCCTTTTGCCACCTGCTATCGGGGACTCGGGAGTCGATCGACTCGGGGACTTTGAGACTTTTTTTTACTGTGTCCATGGTCTGTTCTTCATCAAATTACGGTATTGCTTTGCACTGCTGTAACTATATGTTATAATTATGTGATTCTGTCAGTGTTAGTCTTTGGTCTGTCTTGTTTTCTGTGATATCACTCCGGAGAAACATTGTATCATTTCTTGAAGCATGTATGCATTTCTAAATGACAATAAGAGAGAACTGAGTGTTCTAATAATCTAAATATTCAAATTCAGATTTAGAGTCAGATTGAAATTTAGTTATCACATGTACAGCGAAATATACAGTGAAGTGCATCGCTTGCATTAACAACCCACACAGACCAAGGAGGTGCTGGGGGCAGCCCCCAAGTGTTGCCACACGTTCTGCATGCCCATGATGCTCAGCAGAGCAACAGAGAGCACAACGAGCAATAAAACAATGACAGCGAAACAAGCCCCATTCCTCTCTCCCACCCACGCCCACACATGGACTGTCTTCCAACTCCAGAGTAGGCCTCCAGGCCTACAGGCTTTGGCCATCGGGCTTCCAATCAACCTTCATTTAATTTCATTTAAATTAAATTAACATTTAAACAGGTTATTGACTTATTTTCATATAGCAGAGTGTGGGATTGCTCTGTGCTTCCACTTACACAACAGCAGAGACTGGATTCGTTGGTACCTTTAAGAAGGGAGGAAGGCAAAAGAACGGAAATAATACGCCAGTTAGCCTAACCTCAGTGGTTGGTAAAGTGTTGGAGTCTATTATTCAGGATGAGGTTTCAGGTTACTTGGAGACTAATGATGAAATAAGTCAAAACCAGCATGGGAAATCTGTAAAGGGAAATCTTCCCACACAAATTCTTGAATCATTGGGATCTATTTTGGGGAAGGTATGACTTATACAAAAAAGATGTATTACACCTGAATTCAAAAGGTACTAATACCCTGGTGGGATTGTTTAATATAGCTGTTAAGGAGGGTTTAAACTAAGTTGACAAGGGGAAGGAAACCAAGGCGTTAAGGTCGAGGAAGAGGAAAATAGAAATAAGTCAAAAATACTGTGCAGCAAGATGGCAAGAAGGACAGGCCGGTGAATATACAGGATAATTTGCTGCAAAGTAGAAATATAGCAAAATCGGCAAAAGATACTGATCTAAATGTACTGTACTTAAATGCATGCACCATTAGAAATAAAGTGGATGACCTTGCTGCACAGCTGCAGGTTAAAAGATATGACCTTGTGCCCATCACTGAGTCATGGCTAAATGATGGATGTGATTGGGAGCTGAATATCCAAGGATACACAGTGTATAGGAAAGATAGGAAGGTAGGTAAAGGGGGTGGCGTGTCCCTGATGGTAGGTAACGATATCAAATCAATAGAAAGAAGGGACGTAGGATCAGAAGAGGTAGAATCCTTAAGGGTAGAATTAAGAAATGACAAGGGAAAAAAGACACTAATAGCAGTTATATACAGGCCTCCAAACAGCAGCCGGGATGTGGACTACAAGTTGCAGCTGGAAATAGAAAAAGCGTGTCAGAAGGAAAATGTCAAGACAATTATGGGGGATTTTAATATGAAAGTGGATTGGGAAAGTCAGGAAGGTAATGGATCTCAGGAGAGGGAGTTTGTAGAATGCCTACAGGATGGCTTTTTGGAGCAACTTGTCCAGAAGCCCACCAGGGGACCGGCTGTTTTGGATTGGGTGCTGTGTAATGAACCTGAGGCGATTAGGGAGCTGGAGGTAAAGGATCCCCTTGGAAGCAGTGATCATAATATGAATGAGTTCAGTTTCAAATTTGAAAAGGAGAAGCTGATATCAGGTGTATCGATATTTCAGTGGAACAGGGGAATTTACAGTGGTATGAGAGAGGAACTGGCCCAAGTCGATTGGAAAAGTAAGCTAAATGGAGGGACGGCAGAACAGAATTGGATAAAATTCCTACAAGAAATAAGGAAAATGCAGGAAAAATATATTCCAAGAAAAAAGAAAATCATGAATGGAAAAATGGCACAAATGTGGCTAACGAGAGAGGTTAAGGCAAAAATAAAAGCAAAAGAAGCGGTGTACAAGGAAGCAAAAATTAGTGGGAAAAATGAGGACTGGAAGACTTTTAAAAACTTAGAGAAGGAAACTAAGAAAGTTATTAGGAAAAAAAAGATGAATCATGAAAGGAAATTGGAGATTAACATAAAAAGGATACTAAGAGTTTTTTTTAAATATATGAAGAGTAAAAGAGTGACAAGGGTAGATATGGGACTGATTGAAAATGATGCTGGAGAAATCATAATGGATAACAAAGAGATGGCAGAGGAACTGATTGAGTATTTTGCATCAGTCTTCACAGTAGAAGACATGAGCAATATACCTGATAGCCAGAGGTATCAGGGAATAGAATTAGGTACAGTCAAGATTACTAGAGAGAAAGTGCTTGGGAAGCTAAGTGGACTAAGAATAGAGAAGTCTCCCGGTCCGGATGAGGTGCACCCAAGGGTTCTGAAGGAGGTGGCTTTGGAGATTGTGGAAGCATTGGAAATGATCTTCCAGGAATCAATAGACTCTGGCATGGTTCCGGAGGACTGGAAGGTCGCAAATGTAGTTCTGCTATTTAAGAAAGGAAGGAGGCAGCAAAAAGAAAATTATAGACCTATTAGTCTGACATCGGTAGTTGGAAAGATATTGGAGTCAATCCTCAAGGACGAGGTTATGAAATACCTCGAGGTACATGACAAGATAGGCCGAAGCCAGCATGGTTTCATGAAGGGAAGATCCTGCCTCATCAACCTATTGGAATTTTTTGAGGTAATCTCGATTAAGATTGACAAGGGAGAGGCTGTGGATGTTGTGTATTTGGATTTTCAAAAGGCCTTCGATAAGGTGCCGCATATGAGGCTGCTTAATAAGATGAGAGCACATGGAATTATAGGAAAGATATTGAAATGGGTGGAGCATTGGCTGATAGGCAGAAAGCAAAGGGTGGGAATAAAGGGATCCTATTCTGATTGGTTGCCGGTGTTGGGGCCGCCTCTTTTTACGATGTATATCGATGATTTGAATTATGGATTAAATGGTTTTGTGGCTAAATTTGCGGATGACACCAAGATAGGTGGAGGAGCAGGAAACGTTGAAGAAACAGAAAGGTTGCAGAGAGACTTAGTTAGTTCAGGAGAGTGGGCAAAGAAATGGCAGATGAGATACAACGTTGACAAATGTACGGTTGTACATTTCGGAAGAAGAAATAATCTTCTTCTTTCCCTTGGTGAGTGAGTCCAGGACAAGAGGCCATAGTCTTAGAATTAGAGGGTACCCAGTTAAAACAGTGATGAGGGGAAATTTTTTTAGCCAGAGGGTCGTGGATTTGTGTAATTCATTGCCACATACAGCTGTGGAGGCCCGATCATTGAGGGTGTTCAAGGAAGAGATTGACAGGTATCTAATTAGTCAGGGTATCAAGGGATATGGAGAAAATGCCAGAAATTGGAACTAGATGGGTGAATAGTTTAGTTCATGGGGGAGCTGCGGAGCAGACTCGATGGGCCAAATGGCCTACTTCTGCTCCTTTGTCTTGTGATCTTGTGAAATCTGTTAGAGTTCTTCAAGGAAGTAACAAGCAGGGTGGACAAAGGAGAGGCAGTTAATGTCGTTTACTTGGATTTTCAGAAGGCGTTTGATAAGGTGCCACACATGAGGCTGCTTAACAAGATAAAATGCTATGGCATTACAGGAAAGATATTGGCATGGAGAAAGGAATGACTGACAGGTCAGAGGCAGCGAGTGGAAATAAAAGGGGCCTTTTCTGGTTAGCTGCCAGTGATTAGTGGTGTTCATCAGGGGTCAGTGTTAGGACTGCTGCTTTTCACATTTTTGTCAATGATTTGGATAATGGAATTGATGGCTTTGTGGCAAAGTTTGCAGATGATACAAAGACAGGTGGAGGGGTAGGTAGTGCTGAGGAAGCAATGTGATTGCAGCAGGACTTAGACAAATTGGAAGGATGGACAAAAAAGTGGCAGATGGAATACAGTGTTAGGAAATGTATGATAACGCATTTCGGTTAAAGGAACAATAGTGCAGACTATCTAAATGGGGAGAAAATTCAAACAACAGACATGCAGAGGGACTTAGGAGTCCTTGTGCAAGATTTCCAGAAAGTTAATTTACAGGTTGAGTCTGTGGTAAAGAAGGCAAATACAATGTTAGCATTTATTTCAAGGGGAATAGAAATAAAATCAAGGAGATAATTCTTTTAAGACACTACTCAGACCACACTTGGAGTATTGACAACAGTTTTGGGCCCCATATCTCAGGAAGGATGTGTTGCCATTGGAGAAAGTCCAGAGGAGGTTTGCAAGGATGATTTTGGGAATGAAGGAGTTAACATATGAGGGGTGTTTGGCAGCTTTTGGCCTGTACTCACTGGAATTTAGAAGAATGCGCGGGAATCCCATTGAAACCTATCGAATGTTGGAAGGACTAGATAGGGTGGATGTGGAGAGGGTGTTTCCTGTGGTGGGGGTATTCCAGAACTAGAGACCAGAGACTCAAAATTGAGGGTCGACCTTTTAGAACAGAGGTAAGGAAGAATTGTTTTAGCCAGAGAATAGTGTACCTGTGGAATGCTCTTCCACAAACTGCAGTGGAGTTCAAGTCTGTGGGTATATTTAAGGTGGAAGTTGACCACTTCCTGATCAGTCAGGGCATCAAAGGTTATGGTGAGAATGCAGGTGTATGGGGTTGAGTGGGATCCAAGATCACCCATAATGGACTAGTGGAGCAGACCCAATGAGACGAATAGACTATTTCTGCCCCTATGTCATGGTCTTCTGGTACTCCTTAGGGAGTAAGGGCCTAGGATGCTCGCAGGTGTTCTTAACCTTGGGTCCACGGACTCCTTGTTCAATAGCATTGATCCATGGCATAAAAATGACTGGGAACTCCTGCAAGTCTAAAGGAATAAGAAAGATCTTTGTTGTACCATCTGTTGTCTTTGGCTTACTTACTTTATCCTTTGGAAAACTACCTCACACTGTTTTGTCCGTGGCCATTTCTCCCAGTCTGCAGTAATGAGTTCAAAGTGTGAGCACAGTAGCCGGGTTTGGCAGGAATCCATTATAGTAATTGACAAATCCTAAAAATGATTGCAACCGTGAAATGTCCTTTGGTCACCACTACTTGAATTTTCTCAGCACTCTTGTGTAGTCCTTGTGCGTCAACCGTGCGACACCAGTCAGTAATGCTCCACTTAAAGAATTAACACTTGTCACGTCGTGCTCTGAGCCCAATCAACTTCTAATCTTTTAACACTCTCTTGAGATTTTGGAGATGTTCCTTGTCATTCTCACCGGTAACAATGATGGCATCCAAGTAACACCGAGTGCCTGGGCAGCCTTGCAGAACCTGGTCCATAGGTTTCTGCCAGAGTGCAGGTGTAGGTGTTGCTCCAAAAATAAAGCTATTACAGCAATAAAGCCATTTGTAAGTGTTTATGTTAAGACATGTTTTGGACTCTTCTTCCGTCTCCATTTGTAAGTAGGTCTCTGCCAAGTCCACTTTGCTGAAGTATATCCATCAGAAAGGTTTACAAAGATGTCCTCTATGCTTGGCAAAGGGGATTGATCTATTTTTAGTAGTGGGTTGATGGCGACCTTAAAATCATCACAGATCCTGACACATCCATTCTTCTTGCCCATTGGGACCACCACCGTTGCCCATGGGCTCCACTCAAACTTGGAAAGAATTCCTTCAGCCTCCATGCAATCTAGCTGACAGGCTATTTTATCACGGATAGTATAAGAACCAGATGGGCTTTGTAAAACTTGGATGTGGCATTTTCATTTAATACTACTTACGATACATTTGAGTTTTTCAATGCCATTCTTGAACACCGCTGTGGCAGCATCCAGTACCTTTTTAAATTCGCTTTTATCTGGCTTCATTGCAGGGGATGCAGCATGCAAATGGTGGATGGATCTCCAATCAAGATGTAATTGTCTCAGTTAATCATGTCCCCACAATGCTGGCCCTCCTGCCTTTACCACATACAAGCTTAATGCAACTTGTTGGTTGTTGTATTTCACTGTTAAGAAAGTCATTCCAACAGACATTACTTTTCTCAAGTATAAGTTCTTAGTTAGATATCTGCAGGCTTCAGTTCAATATCTTTGAAAAGGTGCTGAAACTTGTTTTGTGGAATGACTGAAAGAGCCAAGCCAGTGTCCATTTCCATTTTAATTAATCTGCCGTTCACTTCTGGTGTTAGCAATATTACTTGCCGCTTGTTAGTTTTCACATTGTAAATCTCAAGGCTACACAGTCCTGTGTCACTCTTATAATTGCCAATTTTTTCATCCATAATATGCAGATTGGTGCTCTTTTTGAAAATGAAGCTTGACTTTGTATCTTGTTCTCTTCCCTGTGCAGTCCACTCATCTTTGTCTTCCCAGCATAATCTTTGTATTGTCCTACTTCAGTTGCACTTTCTGCAAGTTTTGTTTTTAAATGGCATTGGTCTGGGGTATGTGAGCCCCTGCTACAATGGTGGCACAATTGTCCAGACAAGCCAATTTCTGTTTAGACACTGCAATTTTGTTCATGTTCATTTTCATTCCTGACTGCAACTCAGTTGTATCTCTGCTTGTTGCTTCCATTGATACAGCAATTTCAACTGCTCTTTTAAATATGGGTTGTGCTTCAGTTAGAAGCTGTTTTTGAAAGCTTTCTTGGTAGATTCCACAAACTATTTGATTTTTCAGTGCATTATTAAGCCTATCACGGAGCTGGCAATGCTCAGACAATTTCATCAATTCAGCCACTTATGCTGAAATGGACTCCCCTTCCTTTTGATTCTGCTTATGAAACCTAAAGGGTTCTGAAATCAATGGTTTCTGTTCTAATTGTTTCTGCATTACATTCAAGATATCAGAAAAGCTCATTTCAGCTGGTTTGGTTAGAGCAGCCAAATCTCTGTACAAACTATGCTTTTCCACCAATTGCAAAATAGGTACTCACTTTTCATTGGCTATTTCATTTGCTTCAAAATAATGTCTAATTCTTTCAGTAACATCACACAGTTACCTGTTGTGCAATCAAACGCATCTATCGTTCTGATGTAGCCAGCCATTTTTGCTTTTATTGATTCATTAATATTATCAACAGGTACTCACTGTTTATGAACCTGTGAATTTTGTCTATTTTCTGCCTTTTTTAACTCCTCCATCTTTCTCCCCTTGCAAAGAAACATGCTGTGCTTTTTTTAAAACTTGGTCCCGTCTCCCCTTGCAAAGAAAAAAATATGCTGCACTTCAACAGTCGTCTCGGGTTAATCAAACTACAGTGGCTACTTGAAAGACAAACAAAAACCATTGTAATTAACACTGTGAGACGTGCTTCCAAATAATTGAGTTCCAAGTTGAAAGACATTCGACTCTTTATTACAAATCCAGCAGAGATGAGCGACAAAGACAAATGATCAAAAATAGTGATAAAAACAAACGAAACCAGCTTAGCAATAGAGAATTTAATGGTATTGGCGAAATTAGCAATATTAGTGGTCCACAAAAATATCCATTTTCTGACTCATCCCCTTTATAACAAAACTAATGGCACCAAGGGTGACTACATGATTATACTCAGTTACTTCTACGACACCCCAACCCATGGGACTAATTCCTGTTTGTTCATTTAGTATGTGCGGTGTCGTATGACATTGGTGATAATGGTCTATCCATGACCATGATTGTGCTTGGCAAATTTTTCTGCAGAAATGGTTTACCGTTGTCTTCCTCTGGGCTGTATCTTTGCAAGATGGGTAACCCCTGCCATTCTCAATACCTAACGGAGATTGTCTGCCTGGGGTCAGTGGTTGCAAAACCAGGGTTTGTGATAGGCACCAGCCGCTCATTCAACCATCCACCACCTGTTTCCATGACTTCACGTGACCCTGATCTGCGAGGGGGGTGTGCTAAGCAGATGCCATACCTTGCCCAAGGGTGACCTACAGGCTAGCAGAGGGAAGTGTCTTACATCTCCTTTGGTAGAGACATATCTCCATCCTGCCACTCACATTCAACCCATGTGACAAATTACTGCATCCCATAATAAATAGACAACACAAAATATAATACAGAGAGACAGAACATAGATATATGGCTGCTGCACAAACAATGTATTGACAATGTTGGGGTGGTTGTGGTTGTCCATTGAGTCCGGCAATGGCGGGAAACCTGTGCGGGAGAGTTTTTAAAGTGGAAAAACCGTCACACTAGGACAGTTCCACTCTCTTGACCTCGGAAGTCTGGGTCCAGTGGTATGAAGAAGTCTTCCCTGGTTGCAGTGGATGACCATGATGTCTTCTGTGCCTCATCATGCCTTTTGCCCTCTGCAAGTGTTGCAGTACGGTTTTCTTGGCCGTTGGAGCTCACTGTAGATCTCAGTCACCCAGTTTACTGGAGCTGACAGGCATGTCCCTATCAAGGTCAGGTTGGAGCCTGAGTACAATGTTCCTTTAGTTGTCTTCTGGATAGATCATGAAACCATATATTTCACTTCTTTTATGTCTTTTACATTTGGTTTTCATCTTGGATGTGATGCTGGAACTGTTGGAGTCTGTGATTAGCTGTTTGGAGATCATTTGGATTTTCCAGCGCTCTGCAGTCTCCAAGACGATTCCAAGAGACAGAGGCAGTGTGCACAAACCCTGTGGCGGGCAAACTGTGAGCCAATAACCGACTCCATTTTGCTGATTAAAGCAACGAGGGAGATTGGAACATCGAAGTGCATGTGGATGCTTGGAGATTGTTTGGGTGTTTAAGCGCTCTGCAGTCTCCAAGAGGATTCTGGGAGACAGAGACAGTGTGCATGAACCTCGTGATGAGAAGGCTGCAGGATATGGTGCAACCTGTTGTTCGACTCCATTTCACCAATTAAAGTGCCGAGAGAGATTGAGACGTTGAGGTGAGCGCCTGCTGCTTGACTTTTGATTGCTACTGGAAAGGGAAGGGTCTGCCACTGGGCCCGGAGAGTGTCGCCCAGGTTTACTGTGTTTTGGATATGGCCTTGGACTATAGGCTATATATTAGTCTTATAGTCTTTACATTCTGTGTTTTTCAGTCGATCTTTCTTGTTTCTTTTGTCTGGGAGGAGGGATTTGGGGATTAATGTACCTGTTCCATTTTTGTTTGTTTTTTGTGTGTGGGGTGGAGGATTTGGCGGCTGGTGTGCCTGCTCCATTTTTGTTCTTTGTTTTTGAGCTGGAGGGGTGATTTGGGGGTTTATGATCGTACCACTCTTCTTTTCTTCCTTGGTTTCATGGCTACCCAGCGAAGAAGAATTTCAAGCTGTATTCTTTGACAATAAATGAACCTTTGAACCTTTGAAACTTTGATCTCACTGGGGTATGAGACCTACCAGCTACCCTCACCTGGTTTAGCTGGCCTGTCAAACCAGCGTATGCGATGTGGCCACTGTTGGATGTCCCCAGTGGAGACCAGAGGTGAGCGAATTGGCCTGGAATGGACGCAACCAGCCCCTTCAGTGAGATGCTACCCTTCCCTGAAGACCCCATACACCACACTCAAATATTACTAATATAGAAGTGCCTCGTTCTTCCTGGATGTTAAAACCCTTGAGCACTCTCCCTTTGGCGCGGAGGAGCCTCTCACTGTTCTGGAGCCAAGTTCACACTGACGTTGGTAGTGAGCCTGTGGCAGGAGGTGATTGCGAAACCGTTCTCTGGCACTGAGCACTGCCTGTGACTCCACTCTGTTTATCTTCACAGTTTATTACCAGCATCAGAAGTGTGAGTATAAATGCATTCGAGAAGTCTAATCACAATGTCAGAACACTGACAATATGTCTGATTAACATATTTATAATCGAATCTTCCATGAAGCATTAATTATTCATTCTGAGATTATTATATAATTGCAGCTTTTAAAACTGCAGGACAATTTTGAAATCAATTGACAGAACATGTGGCTCAAGATTCCCTCTGTATCTGATCTTTCAATTAGCACACACTGACCTTTAACCTCGTGATCATTACCAGAGAGCTGCTTTGTTGGACGGTAGCTGATGGTAATCTTGCCCAGACAATGAGCAGCCTCCCCTCCTCCTCTCCCTCCCGTTTCTCTGCTCACACATCAGAACTGCTGGCCTGCCACTTGATATTCATTCTTCAATGACCTACAGATCACACGGGCTTTTTATAAATATGACTACTTGTGGTTCATCTTGGAAAGTAGTTTGAAAATTTCCCAATTGGATCACTAGCACTGGCAAACGGCTGGCATTTGCTTAGGAGCAAATTATTGGTGTCAATAGCACAGAATCAAAATCAGGTTGAATATCAGTGGCATATGTCGCGAAATTTATTGTTTTGCGGCAGCAGTACAATGCAATACATAAAGATGCATGCATATACACCGAAATGACGCACACACACACCAACCTGCCTAACACACACACACACACACACACACACACACACACACACACACCAACCCTCCAACACACACACACACACACACACACACACACATAATTATATTAAGTATGTTGTGCAAAACAGAACAAATAAATAGTTTCAAAGTGACAGACAAGGAAGCTCATTGAACTCAACAACCGTTTTATTGTGTTGGACACAAAACAGACCGGGCACCATGACCCAGAGAGTGAACCTCACCAGTCTCACACAGATGGGAGAGGTGACCATCACACAACCCGGTTACAGTTAGGGTGACCCACAAATACACAAGCAAATACTGTATAACCCAAGCTAAAATGTAACAATAAATGAACTGGAACTTCCCACCATAATCCCACAAAATCATTTGAACACAAGAGCAATATATAATGTGGTCATTAGAAATGCAGGGGCGGGCCCCCCAGAACGTCACAGTACATTTATTGTCAAAGTATGCATGCAGTATACAACCCTGAGATTTCTCATCCCACCAACAGCAACGTGACAAATAAAACCATGGAAAATGTTCAAAGAAAGTTCAACCCTACCCCCTCACCGGCACGCAAATAAAACAAGCAACACAAGTGGCAAAACAAAACGAGTGGAAAACACAGAATATAAAGCACAAAATCACAAGACTCCAGGTATATTCAGTTGATTTCAATCTAGCACTGTGCCATTCATTACCTACAGGTCACCTGTAGATAAAAATTGGCTACAATAGCAACAAAAAAAAAGCAACAACCAGAAACCAGAAACACATCATAATGTATAATCCAATCCACAATCCACAAACTTCATCAATTAAACCTTGCCCAAGACACAGAACTGTGGCACTATGTTCCGACAAAATCGCGGGGAGAGAAACTATGCAAATGTAGGTCCTTCCTCTGGGAGCAGCGAGTGAGAGGGAGAGCGAGGGACCATCACACACAGATACCTCCCTTCCGCCGCAGCGAGTGAGAGGCTGTAGATGGCACTGGACACCCCCTCGCATTCCACTCTCATCTCAATGGTTTCAGTCTTCCTCGATGCTTTAATTGGTGAGATCAGCAAGAAAAAGGGTTAAATGTGGCCTTGTACCCCATCACCCGGCTTCTTGGTCTCAAGTTCTCTTGCCTCACCGAGCACCCTAGGAGACAGCAAAGCACCACATCATTCAGTTGGCCCAAAAACTTGCCACCAAAATGTAGATCACAGGCTCTAGCGGTAGCAGAACCACATTTGAAAGAAAAACATGTAGAAGAAGTGAAGGAAATAGTTTTGTGAACTGTCTGCAAGATGTTGCCATTGGTCACGTTAGTCGCCAGTACCATCTTCTTTCGGAAGCAGAACTAGTTAGTAGTGTTCATGTGTTGTTTCGTGTTGGCGCGTGGCCAAGTGGTTAAGGCGATCGCCTAGTGATGTGAAGGTCGCTCGTTTGAGCCTTGGCTGAGGCGGCGTGTGTGTCCTTGAGCAAGGCACTTAACCACACATTTCTCTGCGACAACACAGGTGTCAAGCTGTATGGGTCCTAATACCCTTCCCTTGGACAACATCGGTGGCGTGGAGAGGGGAGACGCAGCATGGGCAACTGCTGGTCTTCCATGCAACCTTGCCCAGGTCTGCACCCTGGAAACTTTCCAAGGTGCAAATCCATGGTCTCATGAGACTAATGGATGCCTATGTGCTGTTTCATTTTCCATTCAGAAATCTGATAGCGGAGGGGAGGAAGCTGCTCCTAAAACATTGTGTGTACATCTTCACCCTCCTACACCTCCTCCCTAATGATAGCACTCAGAAGATGGTATGTCCTGGGCAATCACTCATTCATTATGTGTTGTGTCCTATGACTTGAGTGATCATGGTCCTTCCATGACCTTGACTCTTCTTGGCCAATTTTTCTACAGAAATAGAAAAATTATTTGTACTCTTCAGAGACTGTCTGCCTGGTGTCAATGGTTGCATAACCAGGACTTGTGATATGCACCAGCTGCTCATACGACCGTCCACCACCTGCTCCCGAGGCTTCACATGACCCTGATCAGCGGCTAAGCAGGTGCTAACCTTGACAAAGGGTGACCTGCTGGCTAGTGGAGGGAAGGAGTGCCTTACACCTCCTTTGGTAAAGGTGCATCTCCATCCACCACACAGTCTTGAGTGATGGGCGTCTTTAATGACTGATGCCACCTGTTTGAGACCACCTTTTGAAGATGTCTTCAATGTTGGGGAGGATGGTTCATTGGACCAGCTTCTCCAACAATGGTAACAACAAGAACAACGCATGACCTGGGTGTCGGGGTCCTTAATGATGGATGCCACCTTTTTGAGGCATAGCCCCTTGAAAATGTCTTGGATGCTATGGAGGCTCGTGCCCATGGTGGAGCTGACTAAGTTTACAACTTTCTGAGCTTATTGAGTAGAGGGTAGATCATCAGCAAATGCAGCATGGAAGAATTTTACAGCTGATACTAAGGCACAGGTTTAAATTATCTATACATTTCATACCACTAATTTCCAAATTAATACAATGGTAGTCTTGACTTTGTTCACAAAATCATGCATCTGGATGTCATTAATCAACATTATCCTTGAGTCTTTGTGAGTTAAGGATGACCAGGCTTGCCTTGCGTTAAGTTGACCAACATCTCACTATTGTCCTTGGGCCAAAATGGGATTCCACTGGCTACTTTTGCTGATCATGTACAAAGGCTTTGTAGTTCGTATGCATCCAACAATTTGCTTCATTGATGTCTCAATCAATGGTGGGATGCCACAGACGATTTATAAATCCTGTCCATAGATTTTGTGGTCTACTGGCAATAACTGGAATGGCCTGGCTTTGGATTATGCCAATTTAACATTTGTTCATGCTATCCAGTTCCCTTGGTCCTGTTGGGAATGGTGAAACTTGGTCTGTTGGATGGTGCTGGATCAAGGTATAACTCAGCTGGAACAAGCTGCACATTTGCTGGAGCAGAGTGTATATCTGCTGGAGCAAAGTGTGCCTCTTGAGGTAATGTTACAGCTATGTAAGACCTTAGTTAGACCCCACCTGGAGTACTGTGCTCAGTTCTGGTCACCTCACTACAGGAAGGATGTGGATACTATAGAGAGAGTGCAGAGGAGATTTACAAGGATGTTGCCTGGATTGGAGAGCATACCTTATGAGAATAGGTTGGGTGAACTTGGCCTTTTCTCCTTGGAGTGATGGAGGATGAGAGGTGACCTGATAGAGGTGTGTAACATCATGAGAGGCATTGATCGTGTGGATAGTCAGAGGAAGTGACTAACACGAGGGGGGCACAGTTATAAGGTGCTTGGAAGTAGGTACAGAGGGGATGTCAAGGGTAAGTTTTTCACAGGGTGTGGAGGGTGCATGAAATCCACTGCCAGTGATGATGGTGGAGATGGATACAATAGGGTCTTTTAAGAGACTCTTAGATAGGTACATGGAGCTTTGAAAGATAGAGGGCTATGTGCTAGGGAAAGTCTAGGCAGTTTCTCAAGTAGGTTACATGGTTTGCAAAACACTGTGAGCCAAAGGGTCTGTAATGTGCTATAGATTTGTGTGTTCTATGTCCTATGCTGGAACAAGGTGTACATCTGCTGGAACAAGGTGTGCCTCTGCCGGACCAAAGATTGCCTCTGCTGGAACAAGGTGTCCATCTGCTGGAACAAGGTGTGCTTCTGCTGGGGCAAAGTTCGCCTCTGCTGGAACAAGGTGTCCATCTGCTGGAACAAGGTGTGCCTCTGCTGGAGCAAAGTTCGCCTCTGCTGGAACAAGGTGTACATCTGCTGGAACAAGGTGTGCCTCTGCTGGAGCAAAGTTCGCCTCTGCTGGAACAAGGTGTACATCTGCTGGAACAAGGTGTGCCTCTGCTGGAGCAAAGATCGCCTCTGCTGGAACACAGTGTACATCTGCTGGAACAAGGTTTAACTACTGCTCAGCTCTGGCATCTTTTTCCCCTTGACTCTGAAACCTGCTGCCTCCTTCAGGACACAATTTCCGGAATTCAAACTGACGCCAGTTCTTGGGCATTAAGTGGAAATGGGGCCTTGAGCCACTCTTACCCCCTCCCCCCGCGGCGCCCCCCCCCCCCCAACAGTCTGATGGAGCCACTTTCACACTTCTGTCCTCTGACTAACTCTGCCAACCATGACGTTGATGGACTGGCTGTGCCAGTTAGTGTTTGACCGAAGTAAGCCCACCTGGTGAGACACATCATACTGATGGGCAATTAGCATTGCTGTTTGCAGAGGGAACTCTGTCAGGTTTCCGGAGAAATCCGTATACAAATTGTCAACTGTCTAGTGATGCAGGGAACAAAACACTTAGTCAGGAATATTCATCAAGGACACAAGGTTTAGCTTGTTAAAGAGCCACTGCATGGATGCTTAAGTTCTATTTTTACAACAGAAGGAAGCAGCCTTTTATGAAAATGGAGCAGTTTGCCTCAGTGAGTCTTCCCTGCTCAATGCTGGTAGAGAATAAGCAAAGATAAATCTGAAGTAATGTAGGTATTTGTTACTAAATACCACAGGCTCTTGTTCTATCTGCCCAGCGCAGCAGTAACAAACCAGGATTATAAACACAAGGGATTCAGCAGATGCAATATGCACAAGATGCTGGAGGAACTCAGCAGGTCGGGCAGCATCTATGGAAATAAATGGATAGTCGCTGTTTTGAGCTGAGACCCTTCGCTAGGTCTGGGAAAGAAGAGGGAAGATGCCAGAATAAAAAGGTGGGCGGGAGGGGAAGGAGGCTTGCTGAATAGTGATTGGCGAAGCCAGGTGGGTGAGAAAGGTCAAGGGATGGAGAAGAAGGAATCTGATAAGAGAGGAGAGTAGACCATAGGAAGGGACCCGGGGGAAGAAATAGGTAGGTGAGAAGAGGTAAAGGGTCAGAGTGGGGAATGGGGGGGGGGGGATGGAATTTGTGTACCAGAAAGAGAAGTCTATATTCATGCCATTAGGTTGGAGGCTACCCAGATGGAATATGAGGTGCGGCAGTAGAGGAGAAGGTAATTCCCACCAGCTGCCTCACTGTGTCTCTGATATAGCTTTCTTATTAGTCTTTCTTCCTTCTCAACCATTAGTAATTATTTAGAATCCATGCCTTGTAAATCTGGGCTATAGGAACCATGTACCTATTTAGTCTCAGTCTGTATTGTATTTGGTGTTGCGTGTTTATTATGGGTAATTTGTCAGCTGGGTTAGGTGTGGTGGAAGCGAAGAGTATAGTTATGTATTCATGCTTTGTCTTAGCTTAGTTTAATCCGGAACCAGAGAGGCAGCCGGAATAATATTTCTTGTTTGACCACTTAAGAACGCTTAATTATGTTTAAGAATGTTTAAGACGGCTTATTTTGTTATATCGTTTGTTTTAACTTCATTAGTTTTTATCATTACAAGATAGAGTAATAAAGTCATAGAAAAGTGCAGCAGGCCCTTCAGCCCATCAAGTCCATGCCAAACTATTTAAACTACTCCCATTGATCTGCACCGGAACCATAGCCCTCCACCATCCAAGTACCTATCCAAACTTCTCTTAAACCTTGAAATCAAACCTACATCCATCTCTTGCACTGGCAGCTCATTCCACACTCTTATGACCCTCTGAGTGAAGAAGTTCTCCCTCATGTTCCCCTTAAACTTTTCACCTTTCACCCCTAACCCATGACCTCTGCTTGTCATCCCACCCAACCTCAGTGGAAAGAGACTGCTTGCAGCAATCCTGTCTATACTCCTCATAATTTTGTATACCTTTATCAAATCCTCTCTCAATCTTCTACATTCCAAGGAATAAAGTTCCAACCTATTCAATCTTTCTATATAACTCAGATCAGATTTTTTAACTTTGCTGGTTACTTAATAGAAGATTGTATGCACTTTCTTCAACTTAGAACTTCATTACTGTGGGTAGAGCATCACAAAGTGTCAACCCTCCCCCACACCCCCTAGTCTCTGAGTGGTTTTGGTTTGTTTTCAAGTGACCATGATGTAGGCCCTCATGAGAAATAAAACGGCCAATACGATGAGAGCTGCATGTTTTTAACTGGTCGCAATGTTGTTGTGGCGTTCTTGCTATATCATTAAACAAATAAATACATAAACATAGAAGAGGTAATTCAGCTGAGTCCATGTCATCTCCCAGTAGAACCAGCAAGCTCGTTCAATTCCTCTCTTCTTAATGCACTCACCAGTGCTCAGTGTGTGATGTTACTGACAACTTGGACTGACCGGGTTCTTTCCGCCAGTTACAGAGTCCCAACGAGGACAGCATACCCACCATCCTCTGAGGGAAGACTGTGTTTCATACCGAGATGAAGTTGAGGAAGAACATCCTGCCATACGAGGCACCGTTTCTCTGGTGGGACAAGCAGGGAGGAGGGCCAAGGCTATGGCGCCATCAGCTTGAGCGGTAGGCGAACTGGAAAGGGTCCAATGTTGCTGGAAGGTGGTATTTTATACGATCTATTACCAGCCACTCAGAACACTTCATGATTGTTGTAGCAATCCTTTAGGCCAGTTACTGTCACTCTCTTCGGTACTGGAAGCCTTGAAATCTCTAGAGACTGCATACTCTTTCAGAGACATATTAGAGATGTCCATTAAGACCTCTGTTAGCTGGGTTGCACAGTTTCTCAGCACCTGACCAGTATATTGTCCAGCTTCACAACCATTCTCATGTATTGCTTCATCCAGGGCACAGGTGCTGATACAATAAGCCAAGGTTTGGGAGGAGAGTTCTCGTGCAGGTTCCCACCCTGGCAACACTATGGTCCTGTGGAGGCCCTGGTCCTTCATGCTCCTGGTTCTGCCCCATCACAGCTGTGATCTGCTTCAACATGTCCAACAGACTCCAGTGCAGGGCCCTTCTTCAAGGACATCAGCAAAGGCTGGCAGTTGTCAATGACCCATCAGCTTCATGAATGTTTCACCAATGCCAGCTGTTCATTTCCAGAATCTTTACAAGCCACATCTAAACTGTCCCATAGAAACCTTTGTGTTGCTTTTCTCTGAATTATTTTTGTTTCCTAAGAGTGGCTGGCATTTGTCAGATTTATCAGGCTTCCCAATTTGTATTCCCAAACAATGATTTGGCATTCACAGCCGCTTGTGGCAACAAATTCCAGAAATTCACCACTCTCTGGCTAAAGAAATTTCTCCTCATCTCCATTCTAAAAGGACACACCATATACTGAGGCTGTGTCCTCTGGTCTTAGTCTCTCCCACCATAGGAAAGATCCTCTCCACATCCACTATATTGAGGGCTTTCACCATTCGATAGGTTTCAATGAGGACACCCCTCATTCTTCTGAATTCCAGCGAATACAGGCTCAACGGCATCAAATGCTCCTCAGTTGGCAAGCTTTTCAATCCTGGAATCATTTTTATGAACCTCCTTTGAACCCTCTTAAATATCAGCCCACCCTTTCTTAGATGAGGGGCCCAAAACTGCTCACAATACTCTAAGTGAGGCCTCATCAATAAAGCCTCAATATTACATCTTTGTTTTTATATCCTAGCCCTCTTGAAATGGATGCTAACGCTGCATTTGCCTTTCCTACCACCGACTCAACCTGCAAATTAACCTTTAGGGAATCATGCACAAGGACTCCCAAATTCCTTTGCAATGCAGTTTTTTTGTATTTTCTCTCCATTTAAAAAATAGTCCACCCTTTTATTTCTTCTACCAAAGTGCATGACCATCCAATTCCCAGCACTGAATTCCATCTGCCACTTCTTTGTCCCTTCTCTAATCTGTCTAAGTCCTTCTGTAGCCTCTCTACTGACCAATACGAACAATACCAATGCCCCTCTGCGTGAACTGGTTTACTTCAGCATTGCCTAGGTCTTCGTTATAGCAACATATTAGTGTTAAAAAACGCTCATGCTGACATATTGTCAAAGTCATTGAGACTAATTAAGCCTCATTTCAATGCTGTAACTATAACCAATACATATCTCGGCCAAAACGAGCCCACATACTGGCAATGTGACATAAATCAGATAATTTCAATCAATTTTAACTCAGGCTGCAAGGTCTCCTCAAAGATCATCATCCTTTCCATTAATAATGTGAGCACAAGGTGCCCTGAGGTGAGAGAGAGGTTTAATGCAAATCTGTCACCCGAGCTGGTCCGGTGACGTGCTTGGACTTCCCAATGTCTGTCACATTGGCAGAGGCTGGCTCTAATTGTAGGAATCACTTTGGTGTGAAATTCCTAAACATCACTGAGCGGGCATCAAAATTAATGCGTACAGCTGGTACCTCTCAAAAAAAAAAGCTTTTGACAGCCCTGTGTTCAGCAAATACAGTCTGCTCTCAGTGAAGAGCTGCCAGAGCATGCAAGTCTCGATCAGCAACGCAGTGTTGGCCACTTCCTACACTGCCAGGATGTTGGTAGATTCTGAGTGGAGAAACTGGTAAATCTGGTTAAATGCAGGATTTCACATTCTGTGTGGCTGGATTGGGAAAGGTCACGGGATTGGATGGTGGGGGAGAAAGAAGTGTGCTGGAGAGTTTCTGCTACAAATTCACTGTCCACGAGGTCTGGAAAAATGAAAAATTCCTCGAAATTCTGGGCAGTAAAGCTTAGGAAGTGATCACATTGAAACATGAAATGTTGTAAAATGGATTGAGTGAGGAGATACTGTGGGGTTGTTTCCCCGATGGACGGAGATGATTAGAGTTGTCACTCACAAGCGGCTGTCGATTGGTGGCTCCTCAGGAGGCTGTAGAGGCCATTACGTGATCCACATATTCTGGTGCAGTGTGGGCAACAGTAACAGGAAATCCAATTGTGTATAAAATGGACAGCAGGCTTTTAAACCTGAACCAGTTCAAGGTCAGCATCACCACTATCATGGAGCTTCAGTACACAGATGACAACACCATGGCAGCATGCTCTGAAGAAGACCTCCAAAGTACATTGAGCTTAGAAAAATAGAGGGCTATGCAGAAGGGAAATTCTAGGCTGTTTCTAGCATAGGCACAATGTTGTGGACTGAACGGCCTGTAATATGCTACAGATTTCTACGTTCTATGTTCTAAGTCCACAGCCATGACGCCATTCACGGCCATTAGCTGCAGGCCACAGACTCAATTTGGTGCAGAGAAAAGTAAACCTTGAGGAGCAGTATGCTGAACACCCACCCTCCCTTGTCTGCATGTTTGATACTCTGACCTTTTCAATTTGGCTTGGTGCTTAAATTTGTCAAACCCTGGGTCGTTCGTTGCTCTCAGATCTATATTTCAATACTTTGATACATCCTCAGGTCCAGACCCCACTGTCTTGGAATTGATCTGTACCTGACCTTTCCAATCTGGCCCACTGTTTAAATCAGCCAAAGAATGGGTTGTTCCTCATTCTCAGGCCCAGGCCTTGCTGCCTCAACTCTGCCTCGCCTCGGTTCTATCACTTTGTATCTCTTCCAAGTCCGCTCCAGCAATGGCCAAACATCGGCTTCCTCCCTGCTCCAAGGCCCAGGCCTGGGCCCCACTACCTCGATTCAGCCAATACATGCCACGCCACAGCCCTCCTGCGTCTTCCAGCCTTTAGTTCACACTGCAAAAACGCCACATCAAACGGGCAGTTCGAAAGCTCAGCTCTGAAAGGGAAATTACAGGCTATTAATTGCAGTGATCATTTTCAAGAGACAGAGTGAGTAATAAAGTAGTTCTTCGTTGTGTGTGCTGCTGGCAAGTTGTCACTGTGCTTCACCAGCTCTGCAAGGTGCATGCAGCGTCTTGCCAGGGCTCACTGAGAGGCACATACACTGAGACTTTAAGAAACGCTTAGATAGGCACGTGGATGATAGAAAAATGGGAGGCAGTGTTGGGGGGCGGGTAGGTCGAAAGATTTAGATTGATCTTAGAGTAGTCTAAAAGTTTGGCTCAACATCATAGGGCCTGTCCTGTGCTGTTCTGTTCTTTGTTCTAAAGCCCAGGAGTATTTTATGGCTTCAAAGGATTCAAAGTACATTTCTTATTAAAGAATGTATAAAATCGCACAACTTTGAGATTTAGACCATAAGACCATAAGACATAGGAGCAGAATTAGGCCATTCAGCCCATCGAGTCTACTCTGCCAGTCCATCATGGCTGATCCACTCAGCTCCATACACCTGCTTTCTTGCCATACTCTTTGATACCCTGACCTATCAGGAAATGATCAACTGCCACCTAAAATGTACCCACAGACTTGGCCTCCACCGCAGTCCGTGTCAGAGCATTGCACAGATTCACTACGCTTTAGTTAAAAAAATTCCTCCTTACCTCTGTTCTAAAGAGTCAGCCCTCAATTTTGAGGCTGTGCCCTCTAGTTCTGGATACCCCCACCATAGGAAACATCCTCTCCACGTCCACTCTATCTAATCCTTTCAACATTCGATAGGTTTCAATGAGATCCCCCCCCGATTCTTTTAAATTCCAGTGAGTACAGACCCAAAGCTGCAAACACTCCTCTTATGTTATCCTCTTCATTCCCGGAATCATCCTTGTGAACCTCCTCTGGACTCTCTCCAATGATAATCAGATACAGAATGAGGTTTACTATCACTGGCTTGTGTCATGAAATGTAGTAACTTAGCAGCAGCAGTTCAATGTTATACATAATATAGAAGAAAAAAGTAAAATTAAATAAATAAGTAAATCAATTACTATATATATATATACATTGAATAGATTAAAAATCGTGCAAAAACAGAAATAATATATATTAGAAAAGTGAGGTGGTGTTCTGGGTTCAATGTGCATTTAGGAATCGGATGGCAGAGGGGGAGAACCTGTTTCTGAATTGCTGAGTGTGTGCCTTCAGGTTTCTGTGCCTCCTACCTGATGGTAACAGTGAGGAACAATGATGCCTTGGTGCTGGAGGAATCCTTACTAATGGAATCTGCCTTACTGAGACACCGCTTCTTGAAGATGTCCTGGGTACTTTGTAGGCTAGTACCCAAGATGGAGCCGACTAATTTTACAACTCTCTGCAGCTTCTTTCGGTCCTGTACAGTAATCCGCCCCCCCCCCCCCCCCGCAATACCAGACAACGGTGCAGCCTGTCAGAATGCTCCCTACAGTACATCTATGGAAGTTTTTGAGTGCTTTTGTTGACGTACCAAATCTCTTCAAACTCCTAATGAAATATAGTCGTTATTCTGGCTTCTTTATAGCTACATTGATATGTTGGGACCAGGTTAGGCCCTCAGAGATCTTGACACCCAGGAACTTGAATCTGCTCACTCTCTCCACTGTTGATTCCTTTATGAAGACAACACACCTTTTCTGAGATATGCAGCCCAAAATCTGAAGCCCGCAACGCCTTGTTGAAAGACCAGTCTCAAACAACTCCCAACGATGGAAATTTCACCGGATGAAAGCCTAATTGCAACTGGGCAACCTGGAAGTGCCTTAACGGATTTGGGACTGGAGTAGGTCGTTCAAAGGTGTCACTAAGCATATGGGGATATACAACCAACCTGACAACTTATGAGTGTGGAACTGAGCCACAAACCATGCAACATCTCCTGCAATGCCCATCGTCAGAGGAACCCTGTACTGTTGCTGATCTTGCCGAATTCAACAACAAGGCGCAAAAAGTGTCCAGTTCTTGTTGGGCCATGTATAGACTGTCCGTGGACACGATAAGAAGAAGAAGAGGAGCCCAAAACTGTTGACAATACTCCAAGTGCAGCCTGACTAGAGTCTTATAAAGGCTCAGCATAATCTCCTTGCTTTTATATTCTAATCCCCTTGAAATAAATACCAACATTGTATTTGCCTTCTTTACCACAGACTCAGCTTATAAATTAAATTTCAGGGAGTCTTGCATTAGGGCTCCTAAGTCCCTCTGCACCTTTGATGTTTGAATTTTCTTCCCATTTAGACAATAGTCGGTACTCTTGTTTCTTTTACCAAAACGCATTATCATACATTTCCCAACACTGTATTCCATCTGCCACATTTTTTTCATTCTTCTGAAGCACTCTGGTTCCGTCAGTTGCGCAAGTCTAGGGAAGTCGCTCTCTGGCCCCGCCAAACATGTGAGACTGAGGTGCAAACTCACCCCGAAGCATGTAGTTGTGCGGATGCTTTGTGATTCGTTGTCCTGTTACAAATAAGTGCTGCGACAGTACACCACATACAATTAAAAGATTTAGCTTTACAATTCTTAATTTGACTAAAGGGTTAATAAAAAGAAAAGGACCCACTTTAATGAAACAGTCTAATATGCACAAGTTGGAGCTCAAGGTTTCCCCTTCTCTGATTCTCCTTCGATCTCATCCTGGTCTTCGTTGAATAATGGACCCACTCCGTGTCGAATCCTACGACCTCTTCTCTTCAGCGTCTTCTCTCTTCATCTCCTTCACAAAAGACCCCAAGCCCAACCTTAGTGATCCTCACCAGAGAAACTTCTTAGTCCAGCCATCCTAATTAGATAGAATATTAACCAGGGCATTACACTTCCAATTTGTCTAAGTCCTGCTGCAATCACATTGCTTCTTCAGCACTACTTAACCCTCCACCTATCTTCCCATCATCCACAAACTTTGCCACAAAGCTATTAATTCCATTATCCAAATCATTGACAAACAATATGAAAAGTAGTGGTCCAATACTGACCCCTGAGAAACACCACTGGTCACTGGCAGCAAACCAAGAAAAGGCCCCCTTATTCCCTCTCATTGCCTCCTGCCTGTCAGCCATTCCTCTGTCCATGCTAGTATCTTTCCTGTAATACCATAGGATTAGATCTTGTTAAGCAGCCTCATGTGTGGTACCTTATCAAATGCCTTCTGAAAATCCAAGTAAATGACATCCACTGCCTCCCGTTTGTCCTCCCTGCTTGTTACTTCCTCGAAGAACTCTAACAGGCCTGACAGGCAAGATTTCCTTTTACAGAAACCATACAGACTTTGATTTATTTTATCATTAGTCTCCAAGTACATCAAAACCTCATCCTTAATAACAGACTCCAACACTTTCCCAACCACTGAGGTCAGGCTAACGGGCCTATAGTTTCCTTTCTTTTGCCTTCCTCCTTTCTTAAAGAGTGGAGTGACATTTGCAATCTTCCAGTCCTCCAGGACCATTCCAGAATCAACTCTCACCTCCCTTTTATTCTTTATATAACTGAACAAACTTTTGGTATCCTGCTTTATATTATTGGCTAGTCTTCCTCATAATTCATCTTTTTCCTTCTTATAACTTTTTTTAATTGCCTTTTTAAATTGGTTTTTGAGGTGGATGCAAAGAATATCATGGACGAAACGAATATCTAATGAGGATGTCATGAACAGAGCAAACACAAAAAGAGAAATAATATATGAGATCATGGAAAGGCAACGTAACTCCATTGGAACACACACATAAAAATTGCTGGTGAACGCAGCAGGCCAGACAGCATCTATAGGAAGAGGTACAGTCCACGTTTCAGGCCAGGACCCTTCGTCAGGAAGGGCCTTACCTTTGCCCCCCTCGTTCACACCTCAGCGAGTTCTGCATACGCCATGACGCTGAACTCTTCTTCCACTGGCTCTGTCTTCGAGCCCACTTCTTCAGCAAGGACTCTCCCACCCCAACCGATGACCCCTTCTCCCGTCCTCAACCCTCCTCCTCTTCATGGACTCCCCACTCTGGTCTTCTGCCTGCTCTGTATCTCTTTATTGCTAACTGCCGACGGGACATCAACCGTCTCGACTTCACCACACCTTGTTCCAATTCCAACCTTACTCCTTCTGAACATATAATTCCCCGTAACTTCCGCCACCTCCAATGGGTTCCCACCACCAAGCACATCTTTACTTCCCCACTCTTTCTGCTTTTCGCAGGGATTGCTCCCTATGCGACTCCCTTGTCCATTCATCCCCCCATCCCTCTCCAGTGATCTCCCTCCCGGCACTTATCCTTGTAAGCGGAACAAGTGCTACACATGCCCTTACAGTTCCTCCCTTACCACCATTCAGGGCCCCAGACAGTTCTTCCAGGTGAGGCGACACTTCACCTGTGAGTCGGCTGGGGTGATATACTGCGTCTGGTGCTCCCGATGTGGCCTTCTATATATTGGTGAGACCCGACGCAGGCTGGGAGATCGTTTTGCTGAACACCTACGCTCTGTCCGCCAGAGAAAGCAAGATCTCCCAGTGGCCACACATTTTAATTCCACATCCCATTCCCATTCTGATATGCCTATCCGCGGCCTCCTCTACTGTAAAGATGAAGCCACACTCAGGTTGGAGGAACAACACCTTATATTCCGTCTGGGTAGCCTCCAACCTGATGGCATGAACATTGACTTATCTAACTTCCGTTAATGCCCCTCCTCCCCTTCACACTCCATCCATTATTTATTTATTTTATATATTTTTATAAATTTTTTATTTCTCCCCTTTTTATTCTCTCTCTCTTTTTTCTCCCTCTGTCCCTCTAACTCCTTGCCTGCTCTCCACCCTTCGTGCTCCCCTCTCCTCTTCTCTTTCTCGCCAGGCTTCCCGTCCCATGATCCTCTCCCTTCTCCAGCCTGGTATTCCTTTTGCCAATCAACTTCCCAGCTCTTACATCCACCCCTCCCCTCCTGTCTTCTCCTATCATTTCGGATCTCCCCCTTCCCTTCCCCTCCCACTTTCAAATCTCTTACTATCTTTTCTTTCAGTTAGTCCTGACAAAGGGTCCCGGCCCGACCTGGCCCGAAACGTCGACTGTACCTCTTCCTACAGATGCTGCCTGGCCTGCTGCGTTCACCAGTACTTTTTGTGTGTGTTGCTTGAATTTCCAGCATCTGCAGATTTCCTTGTGTTTGCGTAACTTCATTGGGCATGTGATTAGGAAAGAATGTACGGTAATTATGGGAAAGATTGAAAGGAAGAAAGCAAGAGGAAGACAAAGACAAATGATGATGGAGACAGCAGCCAGAGAACTGGAAATAAATACCAATGAATTGATCCACTTGACCCGAAACAGGAGTGTGTGGACCATGGTAGTCAAAGCTCAAACTGGGCACGGCACCTGATGATGATGCTGATGAATTGCCTTTTGTTGGATTTTAAAATCTTCCCAATCATCCAACTTCCCATTCACTTTTGCTGCCTTATATGCCTTTTGCTTGGCTTTTATGCAGTCCTTAACGTCCTTTGTCAGCCATGGTTGCCTACCTCTGCCAAATGAGAGTTCTTCATCTGTGGGACATATCTATCCTGTGCCTAATGAACTATTCCCAGAAACTTCAGCCATTTCTGCTCTGCTGTCATCCCCGCCAGTATCCTCCTCCAAATCCATCTGGGCAAGCTCCTCTCTCATGCCTCTAATTCCCTTTATTTTATTGTGATACTGATATATGTGACTTATCCTTCTCCTTCTCAAATTGCAGAGGGAATTCAGTTATATTGTGATCACCGTCTCCTAAGGGCTCCTTTGCATTAAGCTCCCTAATAAGATCTGGGTTATCACACAACACTCAATCTAACATTTTCCCAAGTCAGCTCAAGCACAAGCTGCTCTAAAAAGCCTTCTTGTGGACATTCAACAAAGTCCTTCTCTTGCGATCCAACACCAACCTGATTTTCCCAATCCTCTCGCATATGAAAGCTCCTATTACAATTGTGACATTACCCTTATCACATGCTTTTGCCAGCTCCCTTTGAAATCTTAACCCCACATCTTGGCTACTATTTGGAGGCTTGTACATGATTCCCATATTAGATTTTTCTCCCTTGCAGTTTCACAAAGATTCACAGTCTCTGACTCTACGTCACCTCTTTCTAAAGACGTAATTCCATCTCTTACCAACAGAGCCACACCACCGCCTGTGCCTTCTTGCCTGTCCTTTTGATATAAAGTATATCCTCTGATGTTAAGCTCCAAACGTAGTCTTTCTTTCAGCCACCACTCAGTGATGCCATCGTCATACCAGCCAGTCTCTAATTGCGCCATGAGTTCACCCACCTTATTCCAAACGCTACGCGCATTTAAATGCAGCACCTTCAATCCCGCATTCTTTGCGCTTTCAAATTTTGCCTCTGTGGTACAATTTAACTCTGTGCTCTGTCTGCATTTCAACCCAATCAATGACATGTCTTTCCTTACATTCATGTTACACCCATCATTCTCTTGTAAACCTGCTGGCTCATCCTCAGCTCTATCATACGGGTTCCCAGCTCCCTGCCATATTTGGTTAAACCACTCCCAACAGTTCTAGTAAATCTGCCCACAAGAATATTTGTCCCCCTTGGATTCAAGCGCCAGAAGAGGCCCCAATTATCCAAAAATCTGAATCCTGCCCCCGCTCCAATTCTTCAGGCATTTGACTAGCAATCTGAAGGTCGTGAGTTTGAGCCCCAGCCGAGGCAGTGTGTTGTGTCTTTGAGCATGGCACTTAACCACACATTGCTCTGCGACGACACTGGTGCCAAGCTGTATGGGTCCTAATGCCCTTCCCTTGGACAACATCGGTGTTGTGGAGAGGGGAGATTTGCAGCATGGGCAACTGCTGGTCTTCCATACAACCTTGCCCAGGCCTGCGCCCTGGAGAGTGAAGACTTTCCAGGCGCAGATCCATGGACTCGCAAAACTAATGGATCCCTTTACTTTATTCTATTCCTATCCTCACTGTCATGTGGCACAGGCAGCAGTCTCAAGATTACTCTTTGTTTACTTACAGGTCGCCAGAAAGCAAGAAACCTGAAATGACCCAATTAAAGATATAAAATAAATAAAGACCAACACCTGACACTCGAGAGAAAGAAAAGAAACATGAAAATAATTGAGACAAACTACAACATTCCGAGTTGGGACACTACCTCAGAATAAATTTGGGGAAAAGAGGAAGAGAGTGCTTAGCTAGGTGTGACCTCTCTAAAGGCCAGGTTGGTGAATTAACAGGAGGGAGCAATGAAATGGCAGATGCATTTAATCACTTGTCCCTCAGGAGGATGGGGCAGATAACTTCATCCAGAAGGATATTGCAGATATCCGCAGGATAACATTTGGGCTACTTTCCAATAACTTGGAGCAGCTTGCCAAATCACAAACAGAAGGAATGAAGTATTTGAGAAATTAACAGGTTTAAAGGTGAATAAATCAGTGGGACTCAACAACTTGCAGCCAAGGGTTGTAAAGAAATGACTGAGAATCGACACTTTGATTGACAAACCAAACTAGTAAGGGCATTGTAGAAGAAGAATCCAAAGACTGCACCAGGGACTGCCTTTTATAGCGGAGCATGGTGGAGTCTGCCTAGGGAGGGTTTAGATTAGAGTTGGTCTTATGTAATAAAGGACTAATTAGGTATCTTGTGTTTAATTCCAAATTAACTCGCGAATGAACACCTTAGGCCTGTGACCAGTGCCTTTAATTTAAATAAGATCCATTATGATTGCCTGAGGGAGCAGTGGTCTAAGGTAGACTGGGTAAGCAGGCTAAGTCACAGGTCAGTAGATGAACAGTGGTTGATATTTAAACAGCTGGTGTATTATCTAAAGAAGGATGTGTTGGCATTAGGGAGGGTTCAAAGGAGGCTTACAAAAATGATCCTGGGATTGAAAAGCTTATCATATAAGGAGCGTTTGATGACCCTGGGCCTGTTCTCACTGGAATTCAGAAGAACGAGGGGTGACCTCATTGACACCTATCAAATGTTGAAAAGTCTTGATAGATTGAATGTGGAGAGGATGTTTCCTACTGTGGAAAAGTCTAAAACCAGAAGACACATCCTCAGGATAGAAGGGGCATCCTTTTAGAACAGCGATGAGGAGGAATTTCTTTATCTAGTGAATGGTGGATCTGTGGAATTCGTTGCCACAGGCTGCTATGGAGGCCAAGTCACTAGGTATACATAAGGTTGAGGTTGATAGATTTTTGATTAGTCAGGGGCATGAAGGGATACGGGGAGAAGGCAGGAGATAGTGACAGTTTGAGGATAAAGGGGAAGCCTTTTAGGACCGAGATGAGGAAAAACTTCTTCACACAGAGAGTGGTGAATCTGTGGAATTCTCTGCCACAGGAAACAGTTGAGGCCAGTTCAGTGGCTATATTTAAGAGGGAGTTAGATATGGCCCTTGTGGCTAAAGGGATCAGGGGGTATGGAGGGAAGGCAGGTACAGGGTTCTGAGTTGGATGATCAGCCATGATCATACTGAATGGTGGTGCAGGCTCGAAGGGCCGAATGGCTTACTCCTGCACCTATTTTCTATGTTTCTATGTTTCTATAGTGGCTGAGAGGGAAAATGGATCAACCATGATGAAATGGTGCAGCAGACTTGATGGGCCAAATGGCCTAATTCTGCCCCAATACCTTATCATATTTTATTGTTATCCCAATCACAAAGAAGAACTGCATGGATACACAAAGGAGGATAATGTTAAATTAAAAACTAGGGCACACCAAATGGCAAGAGCTAGTGGGCGTTATTAGAATTCAGAGGCAAAAGATACATGGTAAAGGATACAATGAAGAGTGAGAGAAAACAAACAGTAGAATTACTATGGATACATAAATAGTATGAGGGCAGCTAAGGTAGGTGTAGAGCCTGTGGGGAGTGAGGCTGGGTAACCAATAGCAGCAAAGAATTGTTAGATATGTTGAATGTTGAACGAGTTTTTTTTGCATTGGTCTTTAGCTTAGAACACACTGTATACATTATCTAAGATATCAGAACAACCAAATCTCCAATGACTAGACCAGCATCTGTCCTAAAATATCAGAAATTTACAAGAATTTGGTTGAGTGGTTCTCCAATTTTGTCAATTTACTTGTAAACATTTTGTCACCAGTCAAGCAGTTGACCCAGAAAAAAAAACTACAGTATAAAATCAGTGAATTTGAGTCAATCAAAGACAATGGAAGCAGACAAACCAATTGCCTTTGTTCTTGCCATGAGTTTGAAGTAATGGAGACTGCCATTTTGTGAAGCTGCTATACACCCTCCATATTGTTAACTTATTTTGCTTGACTCAGTCGGTGTTTTAAATTAGGCACAATGATACTCCAGGTAATCTGCTGCAATAGAGATAATTTCCAAATATGAAGTTATTTATGAGTTGTTCTTTGATAATGTAACATGCAGGTTTGAGATTGGTGGGGTCTGTGTTTGACTTGCGTGATTTGAGTTGGTTACTGGTTTGGTAACTGATTTAGAACAAAAAGCCATAAAATACTAGTTGTCACTTTCATTCTAAGTGGATGCTGGTTTGGACCAGATCCAATAAGAAGGCTCAGTTAGATGACCAAAAGCCAATAAAACTGAAATGTAACATTTGAACTGGTAAGGAATGAATATAAAAGCAGAAGTCTTGAATGCAAAATAGTGGAAACTCTCTCCAGAGATCAACCATTGGGGATGTGAAGAACCTCATGGACATGCGGAGATCGGATTGGGACCACAAGGAACGCATGGCCAGGGTAGACTCCTTTCCCATGTATTACCTTTTGTATTCTTAGACTGTTCATGGACGGTCACAAAACTTAGTAGGTGTGCACACAAGTTGTGTAAATTCACATGCTCTTCCATTACTACAATAAAGGCACTTGTCGATAATTACAGGTACTGTTTGTGCCTCTCTGATCATTATTACTAAGGGGAGATCCTTGTAACAAAGGAGACGTCGTCAGTATGCTGTTGATTGTGGTGTGATTTTACTTGGAGGACACTGTAATCAGCAGTGCACTAACAATGTCTCCTCACATGGTGACAAAAAATTTGCAAGTAAAAATGTAAAGATCGGTAATTCAACCCAACAATTAACCTCCTGAGCTACACATTTTCCAAATTATTTACAAGAGCCTTTGGTAACCTACTAAATCAATAACTAGACATTTAGTGAAACAGAATAATTAATCCTAGTCAATATGGTTTCATGAAAGGTGAATGAGGTTTGAATAATGGTTGATAAATTTGCTCAAATTTTTTGAGGATGTAGCATTGAGGATTGATAGAGAGGTTAAGAAAATATAGTGTATTTAGATTTGCAAGACTCCACAAGGACCACAACTTTGTCTCCAGTTTTAGAGCTTTGCGAGCCTCAATGACCCAGAGAGCTAAGTTGGCTGGAGACAGGGCTTTATGCTTTGTCTCTTGGTAAAGTCACACATTACCAAGAGTCAAATGGTAGAGGTCAGAATAAGAGTAGTTCACCATCCCTCCAGGTCTGGGGGTACAACTCAGGACTAGCAACCCTGAAAGGTCAAAAAAATTGTTACAGAAACTGCAATGAAGAAAGATTTCATTTCGTCTACCCAGTGGCATAATAGGCATTTGCAGATTTCCAAAAGGCATTTGACGAGATGCTACATAGGAAGCTGTGAATTTTGATTTCTCTTTGACCAGAGGAAATGTGTTAGGATGGATTGAAAATCAGCTGTCTCATAGGAAAAAGAGTAATTGGGTCATTTTCAGACTGGGCAGAGGTAGTTACTGGAGTACCCAAAGGATGGGTTCTGGCACACAATCGTTCACTATTTACCTTAATGGTCTGGAGTGTGCAGGGTTCCCAAATTTCCAAATATACAAAATTAGTGTGATAGGGGTATTGTGACTCTGCTTACTTACTTACTTACTGCCCGTTATGCCACTGGCATTTAGGGCATCAGTAAAGATTCTCCATCTCTGGGCTTCCTTCATCATGTCAATAGCTTCCTCTCGGTTTTCACTCCTGTCAATAAATCAAGTCCTGGGTGGAAACTCAGGAATACTGTCACACTCAGGTGTGGAAGGATTCTTCATTACAGTTTCTGTGCCGAAGACGCTATGCCCCAGCGGCCTCAATGACTACAGACCGGTGGCATTGACCTCCCACATCATGAAGACCCTGGAGAGACTTGTTCTGGAGCTATTCCGGCCTATGGTCAGGCCACACTTAGATCCCCTCCAGTTCGACTAGGAGTTGAGGATGCCATCGTCTACCTGCTGAACCGTGTCTACGCCCACCTGGACAAGCCAGCGAGCACTGTGAGGGTCATGTTTTTTGACTTCTCCAGTGCATTCAACACCATCCGCCCTGCCCTGCTGGGGGAGAAGCTGACAGCGATGCAGGTGGATGCTTCCCTGGTATCATGGATTCTTGATTACCTGACTGACAGACCACAGTACGTGTGCTTGCAACACTGTGTGTCCGACAGAGTGATCAGTAGCACTGGGGCTCCACAGGGGACTGTCTTGTCTCCCCTTCTCTTCACCATTTACACCTCGGACTTCAACTAGTGCACAGAGTCTTGTCATCTTCAGGAGTTTTCTGATGACTCTGCCATAGTTGGATGCATCAACAAGGGAGATGAGGCTGAGTACAGGGCTACGGTAGGAAACTTTGTCACATGGTGTGAGCAGAATTATCTGCAGCTTAATGTGAAAAAGACTAAGGAGCTGGTGGTAGACCTAAGGAGAGCTAAGGTACCGGTGACCCCTGTTTCCATCCAGGGGTTCAGCGTGGACATGGTGGAGGATTACAAATACCTGGGGATACGAATTGACAATAAACTGGACTGGTTAAAGAACACTGAGGCTGTCTACAAAAAGGGTCAGATCCGTCTCTATTTCCTGAGGAGACTGAGGTCCTTTAACATCTGCCGGACGATGCTGAGGATGTTCTACGAGTCTGTGGTGGCCAGTGCTATCATGTTTGCTGTTGTGTGCTGGGCGGCAGGCTGACATTAGCAGACACCAACAGAATCAACAAACTCATTCGTAAGGCCAGTGATGTTGTGGGGATGGAACTGGACTCTCTGACGGTGGTGTCTGAAAGAGGATGCTGTCCAAGTTGCATGCCATCTTGGACAATGTCTCCCATCCAATACATAATGTACTGGTTGGGCACAGGAGTACATTCAGCCAGAGACTCATTCCACCGAGATGCAACACAGAGCATCACAGGAAATCATTCCTGCCTGTGGCCAAACTTTACAACTCCTCCCTTGGAGGGTCAGACACCCTGAGCCAATAGGCTGGTCCTGGACTTATTTCATAATTTACTGGCATAAATTACATATTACTATTTAACTATTTATGGTTTTATTACTATTTATTATTTATGGTGCAACTGTAACGAAAACCAATTTCCCCCGGGATCAATGAAGTATGACTATGACTATGTAACAGAATAGTTTTACCAGTCAGGGCAGTTGGTCCTGAGCTGAACCCACTGAAAATGGAGGTCCGTGGACCACTCTTTGTCTGGCCTCTAACCCTTGACCTGTTTGGAATGGGTGACCCTACCAACAAACAAAATGCAAAGCCCTGACTCCAGCCAACATAGCTCTCTGGGTCATTAAGGCATGCCAGCCTCCAAACCACGACAAGGATGTGATTCTGCAGTGGGATGTAGATAGAATAAGTGATTGGGATATTGGGGTTTTATGTGGAACAGTGTGAGGTAGGAGAAATCTCAATGGACAGAGATGACAATACAGAGCGATTTTAGTGTTCTATTGCATGAATCACAAAATGCTAGGACCAACAAGTAGTTCAAATAGTAAGTGATGTGTCAGCAGAGTAGACTTCAGGAAGGTGAGGTTGGTTGATCATGCACTAATCCTCATTGAGGGTTCAGCAGTGGAAAGAGTGAGCAATTTGAGGTCCTGGTGTGTCAGCTTCTTGGGTGTCAACTTCTCCAAGGGACAGTGCTGGGTCCAACATGTTGATGTAGTCATGAAGAAGGCACACCAGTGTCTTCACCTCATTAAGAGTTTGAAGAGATTTGGTATGTCACTAAAGACTCTAGCAAATTTCTCCACATGTACTGCTAAGAGCATTTTAAGGTTTGCAACACTGTCCAATATGGAGGGGCCATGCACAGGATCTGTGGTTGGCATGATATCCAGGACATACCTCTTCAAGGAGCAATGCCTCAAAAAGGCAGTCTTCTTTAATAAGGACCCCCAGAATCCAGTTCATGCCTTGCTGTCTTTGTTACCATCAGGAAGGAGGTACAAAAGCCTGAAGGCACACACTCAACAATTCAAGAACAGCTTCTTCCTGTCTGCCATCTGCTTTCTGAATGGACACTATCTCGTGAACATTACCTCACTACTTTTTCATTTCTATTTTGCACTACTTATTTAACTATTTATATATAGACTCACTGTAATTCACAGTTTTTTCTCTCTCTGTTATTCTGTATTGCATTGTACTGCTGCTGCAAAATCAACAAATTTCACAACATCTGCTGGTGTTAATGAATCTGATACTGATTCTCATTCCGACCTAGAAGAGGCTTCAGCGGGCTGTAGACTCAGTCAGCTCCATCACAGGCACCAGCCTCTCCACTACTGAGGACGTCTTCACGAGGAGGTACCTCTGGAATGTGGCATCCATCTCCACCTGGAAAATGCCCTCTGCTCGTTACTGCAATCAGGGAGGAAATAGAGAGGTCAGAAGATCCAAACTCAATGTCTTGGGAACATTTTCTTCCCACCTGTGATCAGATTTCTGAATGGTCTACACGACCTGCTATGCCTCTTTTGCACGAGTTACAGAATGCATTTACTTTTTTATTGTAACTTGTTATGCTTGCACAGTGTTGTTGCTACACAACACACAACACATTTCATGATATATGTCAGCGACAATAAACCTAATTCTAATTCTGATCACAACGCTTTGAATTAAAAATAGATATGTTTTCTTGCAGTTTACTTCTGTTTAAGGTAGGAAAAATTACTTTAACAAGCAATTGTAGATCTTTGAAATTCCTTGCCCTGGAGATGTGTTCAGTGGTTGAGTGTGTTCAGGGTTGAGACTGGTGGAGTTTTTGGGTAGGGGGATGGGGAACAGAAGCTTAGATGGGAGGTCATACAAAATGCAGAGTCTCACAGAAGAGCAGAGCTTTCCCAAAGTGCAGAAGTAACTCCTCCTTCTTTCCTGATATTCCTGCAAATGGATGGGAGGACGATGACTATGATCTGGTCTGATGAGCTTTAAAATACAGGGATCCATCAATCTCCCTCCCTCCCTCACAGGGAATCTATGGGATTCATTGCCACAGATGGCTTTGGAGGCCAAATCATTGTGTATTGAAAGTGGAGGTTGATAGGTTCTTGATTAGTAAGGGTGTCAAAGGTTATGGAGAGAAGGTGTGGGAGTGTGTTTGAGTGGGATAATAAATCAGCCATGATGGAACATCAGAGCAGACTTTTAATTCTATTCCTGTGTCTTATGGATGTATATTCACTCTGCGGCCCTTCCTCCAATGAGACGATCAGCTGAATCTGAGAAACAGGAGGCTATTCAGGTCTCTGTGTTTGTTCCACCATTCAGGATCAGGGCTGGTCTGCCCATCTTTGCTATACTAACCCCATAGTCCTCGATTCCTTTAATACTTGAAAAATTACCCAATCATTTTACCTGCCTTTGAAAAGGTTCCAGAAGTTCAGAAGAATCACAGATTACACAGGAGGCCCTACTGCTACACTGTAATGTTAAACAAATTATAATTAGCTCCTGAATGGTCCTGAATATATCATGCACAGACTGCTTACAGAAATGACTGGTACTGAAATTATCTAAGGCAAGCATGAAACCAATAACAAGCATCATAATTTGAAACTGACTGTACACAACATGGTCATCAAACAGCTCTGATGTGATGATTGCCATAGTAGGAATATTTAATCACTCTCACCGATCACCATTCACAAAGTGCTGCTTCTGTCATCTCACTCAATACAAAATGCGCTCACTGAGGTATCGCAACACATGCTTATGCAGAGGTTGCATACACAAATGCACTCTGTGGCCACTTCATTAGCTACCTCCTGTACCTAATAAAATGGCACTGAGTGTATGTGTCTGTATTTGCACAGACTGTTGTCTTCTGTGTTCTGGTTGTTTGCCCTTGTTGGGCGGTCTTTCATTGATTCTGTTATAGTCATTATTCTATGGATTTATTGAGTATGCCAACAAGAAAATAAATCTCGGGGTTGTATATGGTGACATAAATGATCTTTACCTTTCAAAATGGAACTCCATGGTGAGTGGATGCAATGGATTACAGAACTATTGGCGAATTCCAACCATACCGTTGACTGAGGGAGGTCATCAATGATCTGTGCTCCACTGGGAGCTAAGGGCCCAAGAAAAAGAGGAAGAAGAAGAAGAACAACAGGAATTCTGCAGATGCTGGAAATTCAAGCAACACACATCAAAGTTGCTGGTGAACGCAGCAGGCCAGGCAGCATCTGTAGGAAGAGGTGCAGTCGACGTTTCAGGCCAAGACCCTTTGTCAGGACTAACTGAAGGAAGAGTGAGTAAGGGATTTGAAAGTTGGAGGGAGATCCAAAATGATAGGAGAAGACAGGAGGGGGAGGGATGGAGCAAAGAGCTGGACAGGTGATTGGCAAAAGGGAATACGAGAGGATCATGGGACAGGAGGTCCGGGAAGAAAGTCAAGGCGGGGGAGAACCCAGAGGATGGGCAAGAGGTATATTCAGAGGGACAGAGGGAGAAAAAGGAGAGTGAGAGAAAGAATGTGTGCATAAAAATGAGTAACAGATGGGATACGAGGGGGAGGTGGGGCCTTAGCGGAAGTTAGAGAAGTCGATGTTCATGCCATCAGGTTGGACTTTGATAATAAAATTAACTTTGAACTTTGGTCTTCTGCTGCTGTAGCCCATCGACTTCAAGGTTCCACATTTTGTACATTCAGAGATGCTCTGCTGCACACCACTGTTGTAATACATAGTTATTTAAATTGTTGTCACCTGTCAACTTGAACCAGTCTGGCTATTCTCTTCTGACCTCTCTCATTAAGATGTTTTTGTCCACAGAACTGCCACTCGCTGGATGTCTTTTGTTTCTCGCACCATTCTCTGTAAACTCTAGAGCCTGTTGTGTTTGAAAATCTCAGGAGATCAGCAGTTTCTGAGATACGCAAACCACCCTGTCTGGCACCAACAATCATTCTATGGTCAAAGTTACTTAGATCACATTTCTTCCCCATTCTGCTGTTTGGTCCAAATAACAACTGAACCTCTTGACCATGTCTGCATGCTTTTATTTTCTTGCTGCTATCTGATTGGCTGATTAGATGTTAGCATTAACGAGCAGGTGTGCAGGTGTACCTAATAAAGTGCTCACTTAGTGTACTGCAGATGACTTTACACAGAAATTTCCCACAAACAATACATTTCTGTTAACAAGAATCTGTTCTGTCTGCAGGTGGATCCCAATCTTCGTCTCTGACAAGAGGCAATCTGTGAGACGAGGCAAGCACACCTCCACATCCCACTCTTTCAACATTGTTATGCCACGGGGGTGTGTTCTCTTCCTCTCTCATTTTCTCTCTACTCCAATGACTGTGTCTCCAGTGATCCAGCAGTTAAACTGAGAAAGTATACAGATGATACCACTGTCATTGGACTAATCACGAGGGGTGACGAGCCCAATTACCATCAGGAAGTAAACAAGCTCGTGTTCTGGCACGGTCATAACAACTCGGAGATGAATGGCCTCAGAACCAAGGAGATGCATATTGCGGGGGGGGAGGAGGAGCGTCAAACCGAGGAGATGCATATTGACTTCAGGAGAAATGTGTCTCCTTCCCATCCACTCATTATCACCAGTTCTACAGTGAGCACCATTTCAACATTCAGGTTCCTGCGTGTCATGACCTCACACGACCTCGTGGGAGAACCATATCTCCCTCATTAACAAAAAGGCTCAGCAGAGGATGTACTGACTGTGAGATTTGGTAAAATTGCATCTTGCCCAGAACATCCTGGTGCAATTCGACACTGCCAAAATAGAGAGCATCCTCACATCAGCCATGACTGTCCGTTTGGCGCAGCATCCTCTCACAATATGCAAAACTACAGTGAATTATCAGGTCAGCAGAAAAGGTGATTGGCTGCAGTCAACCATCACTGTTCAGGACGATAAAGAAGGCTGGAAAATTTATTGCGGACACTGCCTTCCTCCTACCCCCTTGTAAACTACTTGTCCAAAAACTCCATTCTGGAAAACACTGTAGGGATATTAAAACAAAATTCTCACACCATCTCAGAAGTTTCTTCCCTATCTGATCAACCATTCCAGTTAGCCCCTCCCCCCTCTATCTATTACCTCCATCACTGCCCTCATTAAACTACCTTTTATTATGCTGTTTACGTTGTAAATACATACTGGTATTTATTTATTTATTCCATATCCATACTTTAATATCTAACTTATTTTTAATTAATTCCTTATTCTTTATAATTGTTGAATGTTGTTGCATCCTGTTGCACGTCATATCCTAACCAACACACCACAGCAAACTCCTAACACATGTAAATATATTTGGCAAATAAAGTTGGTCCCTGAACCTTGCTCCTTGATCAGCGCAGATGATTTATCACTGTCTATTTTACACACTCTGCCTTCTTATTCTGGTGTGCACATAGGAATCAAATATTTCTTTTAATGCCAGCATTCTGCACAGCTCTGAAGGCTGGCCCTGATGCTCAGCTTTGAACATTTCTAAGTGTGTCTGCATATGGCGAATAAAGATGATCTTTGATCCTCAATGAGGGCAGTTGATTTCTCACTGTCTGGTTCACATGCTCTACCTTCTTATTCCAGTCTGCAGATAGCTCGTGTGGGCACAGCAGCATGCCAAGGATAGAATCCTTGTTAACTTATATATCAAGAGTTACAATCATATACTCAAAGTTCAAAGCTATTAACGCCTAGAAAAACACTAATTACTTAAAATAAACATGAAGAGCTTGAATTTATTAAATATATAATATTTCATTAAAATAAAAGAATACGCCAGGTAATGGAGTTTTAATAATTGAAATATTTTACCATTGAATGGATTCTCTATTTTAATAATTTACAAAATTAGGCACAGGTTAATCTTGTATCCTGTGGGAGGTGGGGTGATGAAGATTAAGTGTGGTGTAAATGAGGTGACATTAGGAGTGAGGTGAACTAGAACAGACTGTGCCAGTGAGCACATTTACAACAGAGAGCGTGTACTTACTGTGACTGGTGCTCCCACTGGTAGGAAGATGCTATGACAGCATAACATGTTTATAGGAATGCTTGGGTCAAAAGTTAAGCATTGGGCCAGACAGGAAGGATTGGGTGTTGTGTATTTATTATTTTTAGTAATATTTGAGTAATCTTGTAAATATATTGTTTGGTTAAGCATTCTTGTTCATTTAAATAATTCATTACGACTTACCTGTATAAATATGTAAATTCCGTACATCATCATCACGTGATATGTGTGTACCTCGCTTAAAGTAAACATAAAGTTAGACCTTGAAGTACCTTCAATAACTCCAAAAGACTGAGATTGGGTAAAATACCGAAAGGCTTCTATTCGCTGTACAATAAGACCTCCATGGTGAGTGTCAGCCCCCGGACTGAGGGGGAGGGGCAAGGCGAAACACCTTTATACAGGACTCTGTGGGAGGAGCCACAGGGGCAGTCAGCAGAGGGGCGTGTCCAGACAGTTAACCCAGTTATAGCATATATATGGTTTACCACAGACCTGCATTCCCGAACTCTCATGTCTTCTTTTAAATTGGTTAAATGTTTTGAAGTAACAAAACATAACATCAGGTATGGGCCAAATGAAGGTGGCGAGGCCCAGGCCCAGGCTGAGTACATATTGAAGCAGCAAGGGTAAGAGACTGAGGATGAGCCAAGGTTTGGCTGATTTAAGCACCAAGCCAGATTGAAAAGGTTAGGTTGTTGGCGCTGGAGGCGAGAGCTGGGCCAGTGTACAGCTCACCATTCAGCGAGGTTTACTTGTCTCTGTGCTGACCTCAGGCTGTGGCTTGCATTAACGGACTCCTGGACTGGCTGTGACTGGCTTTGTGACTGTGAACTCACGTTTGTGAACTTTAGTTCTGAATTTATTTCTTTACCTTTTATTATTGTCTTCTTTTAAATGGATTCAGTTGAGCTTCTTTGTTTTCTGGCTGCTTGTAAGGAGACAGACCTCAAGGTTGTACATGGTATATGTACTTCGATAATAAATGTAATTTGAATTTTTTGAGAAGTTGGCAATTTGTTACAATGATCTCTGCACTGTGTGGTATTTGCATTGTTGGAGTTTTCAATGGTACAGTATTTGCATTGTTGGAGTTTTCATTTGCTTTATGGACAGGACTGATTCCTCAGTGGGCTCTCCACTAAAAACTCCATATATATGCAGCCTCACGCTTCTGAAACTTGGTTCTCCTAGCTTCCATCGAACCAATGTCTTGAAGCAAATGCAATGAGTGCAGCAACACTCATGACTATAGATGAGTTCCTCCAGTATTTAGTGTGTGTTGCTCTAGATTTCCAGCACCTGCAGAATCTCTTGTGTTTATGGTTGTAGAGGACGCTGAGTTCTGTTAAGTATTGCTCTGCTGTTAGTGGATCAGCGTTATGCTGGGCTACAGGAGCCCCTATGAAAACTGAAAGCTCAAAGCACTCTCTCTCACAAAGGGGGCATTGGGAACGGACCCAAATGCAAGACACAGACACTGAAGTACAAAGCAACAGGACTTGACTAGAGTAGGGACATGACAGGATACAGACAAGGATCAGGGACAAGAACGCAGACTTGGACTAGAACATGGACAAGAAACAAGGAACCCAGACAAGGAACTATGAACGAGGAGCCAGGGCTTGGACTCCGAGCCAGAGACTGGACAAGGACCCAGGACCTGGGTCTTGCCTTGGGTTTGGACCCCAGAAATAGGCAAGGACATGACATGGCTACCAGACAGGACGTGGCTGGGGTCTTCAGGCTTGAACTTGGAGACAAGCTGGGGTCTTGGCTCTTGGAGCTTGTGGCTGGGGTCTTGGCTCTTGAGGCTTGCGGCTGGGGTCTTGGCTCTTGGAGCTTGTGGCTGGGGTCTTGGCTCTTGCGGCTGGGGTCTTGGCTCTTGGGGCTTGCGGCTGGGGTCTTGGCTCTTGGGGCTTGAGCTTGGGGTCTTGGTCTTGAGGCTTGCGGCTCGGGTCTTGGTCTTGAGGCTTGTGGCTGGGGTCTTGGTCTTGAGGCTTGCGGCTCGGGTCTTGGTCTTGAGGCCTGAGGCTGGGTTCTTGGTCTTGAGGCTTGAGGCTGGGCTCTCGGTCTTGAGACTTGCACTTGGAGACAGGCTGGGGTCTTGGGCCTTGAGATGCAGAGGCTGATAACTCGGAGGCTGGAACTCGGAGACAGACTGGGAACTGAACATCAACAGAGAGCCGGGACTTATCTTTCGAAAAGCCGGGACTCATCTTTTACTCGACACTAACATGAGACTGGACAGTACATAGAGATAGAGCTGGGACTCATCCATACACAAGCCAGGATTCAACTTTATCTCCACACCAAGGTGGGACAGGTCCACCTGTTGGGTAATGGCAGAACGGCCAGACTTACCCAACAGAGGCAAGGACAAGACAAGACAGATCCCCCTCCGCAGGGCAACAGCAAAACAGCCTGACTTACCCCACGGTGGTGAGGACAAGACAAGACAAGACAGGACCTCCCGCAGGGCAACAACAGGACAGCCTGACTTACCCCATGGAGGCAAGGACAAGACAAGATAGATCCCCCCACAGGGCAATGGGAAAACGGCTTGACTTACCCCATGGAGGCAAGGACAAGAAGAGACAAACATCAAAGAACGACAAACAGATCCATCTCTGCTCCGGGGTAGCTCTGAATCTCAGTTCGGCTAGCTACCTCAGCTGGCTACGGAAACTGCCAGATCCCTACCTAGCTTGGAGTGGCTAGCAGCCATTCAGCTGGCCTGGGAAACAGCCGAATCCTTACCCCAAAGACAGGTCCAACTACTGACTGCAAGGCTTCATGAAGCAATGGTTCTCCAACACAGCCTAAAGATGACAAGTGGCCACTCTAGCCTTCCACCAGCAGGTTGCTCCCAGGGGATCTTGACAAGATAAACCAGCCCCCCCATACTCAACCCCAAGGCTAGTTATATTCCAAGCCCCAAGATAAGAATCAGGTGCCTATGATTAACTCAATCAATACAAGGGACAGCTGGAAGACCCGGAGTCCTGAGTCCATGGACCGGACCGTGAACCAGAATATGGACTTCACGGGCTAGACCATGACACTCTCACTAGTCTCACTCCCTCACTTCCTTCCTCTTAATCTGTGTTCTCCCATAAACGCTTCACAAACTGTACCTCCTCCCTCTCACCCTATACCCCATGCACGCACATAACCATGTGTGCACATGCCTTTTAATCAGCCCTAATCAAACCCTAACCCATCCCTCTGAGTTATCCCTCAATTTCCTATCATCCATGTGCCTATCTAAGAGTTTCTTAAATGTCCCTAATGTATCTGCCTCTACCTCCACCCCTGACACCCCATTCTCTGGGTAAAGAATTTAGTGCTGACATCTTCACTATTCTTTACATCAATCACCTGCCAGCTCCGCACTGTTTGCACTGCTGTGTGATGAACTGGGGCAGTGGCTGTGGGCCTGCTCTGGCTGGCCCGGGCTTCGTGCCTATGGACTTACTTTTGTTCTGAATGCTGGTGCTTGCTTTTATTGTTTGCACAATTTGCGATTTTTTCTCTCTCTCTTTGCGCACTGGGTATTAGTCAGTCTTTTTTTTAATGGGTTCTACTGGGTTTCCTGCTTTGTGGCTTCCTGTGAGGAGACAAATCTCAAGGTTGTATAATTTATGCATACTCTGATAATAAATGTACTTTGACCTTAAAATTATCCCTTCTGCATGCTTCCATCAAGTTAAGAATGGGGCATGTCAGTCCAAGCCTCAGCAATCTACTTTCTAGCCTCCTGTAACTGCTTGGGGCACCTTGAAACAGGCCCTGGGCATTCATCCAGATCTAAGGCCTCTTGTTTTTCAGGCATAATGTGGGCCAGAATTCCACCGATCCCACCCTGAACCCGCTGCCTTCAATGTCCCTGTGCAACACCGATACAAAGCATTCATTTAAGATCTCACCAATGGTTATGTATTGAAAATCCTACAAAAAGTGGTGGATTCATCCCAGGACATCAGAGGTAAAGCCCTCCCAATCATTGAGCACACCTGCGTGAAACACTGTCAGAGAAGATTCCCACCATCCATCATCAGAGATCCCGACTACCCAGGCCATGCACTCTTCTCGCTGCAGCCAAAAGGAAGAAGGTGCAGAAGCCTCAGAGCTCATCCACCAGATAAGAGAACAGTTATTACCCCTCAACCATCAGGCTCTGATAGTTGCCCCATCACTGAGATGTTCCCACAGCCAACTACTTCACTTTAAGGACTCACACAAAATGCTGGAGGAACTCAGCAGGTCAGACAGCTTCTATGGAAAAGAGTAAACAGTTGACACTATGGGCAGAGACTCTTCATCAAGTATCTGTAGATTTTCTCGTGTTTCTACTCTTTTCCATAAAACCATAAGACCATAAGACATAGGAGCAGAATTTGGCCATCTGCCATTCAATCATGACTGATCTTTTTTTTTTACCTCCTCCTCAACCCCATTTCCCAGCCTTCTCCCCATAACCTTTGATGCCATGTCCAATCAAGAACCTATCAATCTCTGCCTTAAATACACCCAACGACCTGGCCTCCACAGCTGCATATGGCAACAAATTCCACAAATTCCCCACCCTTTGGCTAAAGAAATTTCTCCGCATCTCTGTTTTGAAAGGGCACCCCTCTATCCTGAGACTGTGCTGTCTTGTCCTAGACTCTCCCACCATGGGAAACATCATTTCCACACCTACTCTGTCTAGGTCTTTCAACATTCAAAATGTTTTAATGAGATCCCCCCTCATCCTTCTGAATTCCAGCGAGTACAGACCCAGAGCCATCAACGTTGCTTGTATGAAAACCCTCTCATTCCTGGAATCATCCTTGTGAACCTCCTCCGGACCCTCTCCAATGCCAGCACATCTCTTCTAAGATGAGGGGTCCAAAACTGTTCACAATACTCAAGGTGAGGCCTCACCAGTGCCTTATAAAGCCTCAGCATCACATCTTTGCTCTTGTGTTCTAGACCTCTTGAAATGAATGCCAACATGGGATTTGCTTTCCTCACCACCAACTCAACCTGCAAGTTAACTTTTAGGGTGTTCTGCACAAGGACTTCCAAATCCCTTTGCATCTCAGATTCCTGGATTTTCTCCCCGTTTAGAAAATAATCCACACATTTATTACTACTACCAAAGTGCATGACCATGCACTTTCCAACATTGTATATCATTTGCTACTTTCTTGACCATTCCCCTAATCTATTTAAGTCCTTCTGCATCCCACCTGTTTCCCCAACCTGTTTTCCATAGATGCTGCCTGACCTGCTGAGTGTCTCCAGCATTTTGTCTGTGTCGCTTTGGATTTCCAGTATCTGTAGACTTCCTCATGTTTGTGTCACATTAAGAACTCTTTAATCTCATTATCTCATGTTCTCGTTATTTATTGCTATTTACTTATATTTGAATTTGCACAGTTTGTTGTCTTCTGCACCCTGGTTGATCTTTCATTGATGCTGTTACAGTTACTGTTCTATAGATTTGCTGAGTATACCCACAGGAAAATGAATCTCAGGGTTGTATATGGTGACATATATGTACTCAGATAATAAAATTGACTTTGAACTTTGAACTTTGAATGGCATGTTTCAAGAGTTTAATCTGCTCTTTCTGCTCTGCCTTCTCATGAAGTAACGTAAGCCAGAAGTGAATTACTCACATGAAATAACACTGAATTGAAAGTAAGGTTAAAATTATTGTCATTCATTCTATTTAAAACAAAACTAATTTGCTTCAACCATGGAATACAAGTGAATCAAACTGAACCAGGTCAATTTAATGTTGAAATATCAAAATGAATGAATCATTAATTGTGATTCACAATCAATTATAAATGAATTGTTGAAGGAAATTGTTTGGATAGCTTCCCGCTGGAACTGTCGGCTTTCTCAGTAGCAGCACAGATCCTTGCGATGAGATCACTATTGGGGGGGGGGGAGGCGGGTGTGGGGGGTGGTGCTGAAAGTAAGCTGCACAGAGTTGTAAACTTAGTCAGCTCCATCGGGAGCACTCGTCTCCATAGTATCCAATACTTCAGAAAGGTGGAGTCCACCAGTAAGGGTCATTATCACTCAAGGACATGCCATGTTCTCATTGTTACCATCAGGAAGGAGGTACAGGAGCCTGAAGGCACACACTCAGTGATTCAGGAACAGCTTCTTCCCCTCTGCCATCCAATTTATGAATGGACATTGAACCCATGAACACCACCTCACTACCTTTTTATTTCTATTTTTGGACTACTTATTTATTGTAACTATTTAATATATATTACATGTATATTTACTATCATTCAGATTTTTTCTATATTCTTATTTGTATGGCTCCTGCAAAGACAACAAATTTCACAAAAAATTCTTTGAGCAAGTAACAATCAGAATAGACATAGAAGACAAAATTTGCAGATGCTGGAAATCTGAACAACACACACACAATACTGGAGGAACACCTCAAGCCAGGCAGAACCTATGGAAAAGAGTAAAGTCAATGTTTCGGGCTGAGACCTTTCATCAGGACTGGAGAAAAAAAGATGAAGAGTCAGAGTTAGAAGGTGGGGTGGTGGAAGGAAAAGATGAAACACAAGGTGGTGGGTGAAACTGGAAGGGGGGAAGTAAAGAGCTGTGAAGTTGGCTGGTGGAAGAGATACAGGTCTGGAGAAAGGTGATCTGATAGGAGAGGACAGAAGCCCATGGAAGAAAGAGAAGAAGGAAGAGCACCGGAGGGAAGTGATGAGCAGGTAAGGAGATAGAGTGAGAAAGCAAAATGGGAATAGGGAATGGTGGTGGGGGTGGGGGGCATTACAAGAAGTTTAAGTAACTTATGTTCATGCCATTAGGTTGGAGGTTGAATGGTAGTGAGGGAAGAGGTATAGGGGTGGGTGCAGGACTTGCTCCGCTTGCAAGAATATGTGCCAGAAGGGAGATCAGTGGGAGGAATGAATGGTCAAGGGAGTTGCATAGGGAGCAATCCCTGTGGAAAGTAGAAAGTGGGGGGAGGGAAGATACGCTTTGTGGTGGGATCCTGTTGTAGGTGGCAGAAGTTACTGAGAATTATCACTGGGCATGGAGGCTGGTGGGGTGGAAGTTGTGGAAAAGAGGAATCCTAACCCAGGTGGGGTGGTGGGAGGATGGGGTGAGGGCAGATATGCATGAAATGGAAGAGATGCGGTTGAGGTCAACGTTGATGGTACAGGAGTGGAAGCCCCTTTTTTTGAAGAAGGAGGACACCTCCTTAGTTGTGGAATGAAAAGCCTCATCCTAAAAACAGATGCAATGGAGACAGAGCCATCGAGAGATGGGCATGGCATTTTTACAATTAACAGCATGGGAAGAGGTATAGTCCAGGTAGCTGTGAGAGTCAGTGCATTTATAATGATCTTCAGTAGATAAGCTATCTCCAGAGATAGAGATAGAGAGACTGAGAAAGGGAAGGAGGAGTTGGAAATGGACCAGGTAAATCTGAGGGCAGGGTGGAAGTTGGAGCAAAGTTGATGAGGTAGACGAGCTCCCCATGGGTGCAGGAGGCAGCACAAATGCCGTTGTCGATGTGGCGAAGGAAAAGTACGGGATGGTCACCAGTGTAGCCTTGGAACATAGACTGTTGCATGTAGCAAACTAAAAGGCAGACATTGCTGGAAGTAACCATGGTTACACCTTTTAATTGAAGGAAATGGGAGGAGCAAAGGAGAAATTATTGAGAGTGAGGGCGTTCCACCAGACGGAGGAGAGTGGTGGTGGAGGAGAACTGGTTGGGTCAGGTGTCCAGAAAGAAACGGAGAGCTTTGCGCCTTCCTGTGTATAGGCACTGAGCATCCATGGTGAAATTAAGATGTTCCATCCAGGGTACTTGAAATCATTGAAAAGATCATGTGAAGTGCCATGGATGTAGGTAGGAAGGGACTGAACCGGGAGGATAAAACTGAGTTGAGTTATGCAGATAGGATTCAGTGGGACAAGAACAAGCAGAAACAATGGGTCTACCCAGATAGGTGGTTGGTGGATCTTGGGTAAGAGGTAGAAACGGGATGTGCGGGGTGTGGAAGCTATGAGGTTGGTGGCAGTAGATAAAAATGAGGTTGGTGGCAGTGAATTGACAAAGGAGAGTCAGTGAATATTGTTTTGTTAGATTCTAAGATTGCCATTGGCAAGGTGCTGCACATGAAGCTGCTAAACAAGAAAAGGGCCCATGGTATTCCAGGAAAGACAGAAGATGGGCAGACTAGCAGGAGAAAAAGAGTGGGAATAAAGGGGCCTTTTATGGTTGGCTGCTGGTAGTTAGTGATATTCCACAGAGGTAGATGTTGTGACCGCTCCTTTCATGGTATATGTCAATGGTTTGAATCCCATAATTGATGGATTTGTAACCATACGAAGATGGGTGAAGGAGTAGGTAGTGTTAAGGAAGCAGGGAATGTACAGTAGAACTTGGACAGGTTGGGAGAATAGGCAAAGAAATGGCCGATGTAATACAGTGTTGAGAACTATATATATAGGCATCCGTTAGTCTCGTGAGACCATGGATTTGTGCCTTGGAAGGTTTCCAAGGTGCAGGCCTGGGCAAGGTTGTATGGAAGACCGGCAGTTGCCCATGCTGCAAGTCTCCCCTCTCCACACCACCGATAGTGACCAAGGGAAGGGCACTAGGGCCGATACAGCTTGGCACCAGTGTTGTCGCAGAGCAAAATGTGGTTAAGTGCCTTGCTCAAGCTGAGGCTCGAACCAGTGACCTTCAGATCACTAGACTGACACCTTCACTACTTGGCCACGCGCCAACACTGGGAATTATATGGTCATGTACTTTGATAGAAGAAATAAAAGGGTTAACTATTTTATAAAGGAGGGACGAAGGCACAAAAATGACTTGGAAATCTTCATGCAGAATTCCCTTAAGGCTAATTTGCAGGTTGAGTCTGTGTTGAGGAAGGCAGATGCAACGTTAACATTCATTTCAAAAGAACTAGAATATAAAAACAAGAATGTAATGTTGAAGCTTTATAAAGCACTGGAGAGGCCTCACTTGGCGTATTGTGAGCAGCTTTGGGCCCCTTATCTTAGAAAGGATGTTTTGAAACTAGAGAAAGTTCAAAGGTTCACAGAAATGATTCCAGGATTAAATGGCTTGTCATATGAACAGTGTTTGATGGCTCTGAGCCTGTATTCACTGGTATTCAGAAGGATGAGGGGTGACCTCATTAAAACCTATCAAAGGGCAAAAGGCCTTGATAGAGTGGATGTGGAGAGGATGATTCCTATGGTGGGGGAGTTTAAGACCAGAGGACACAACCACAGAATAGAGAGGCGTCCTTTTAGAATGGAGATGAGGAGGAATTTCTTTAGCCAGAGAGTTGTCAATCTGTGGAATTCTTTAACACAGGCAGCTGCGGAGGCCACGTCTTTATGTATATTTAAGGCAGAGGTTGATAGATTCTTGATTGATCAGAGCGTGAAGGGTTACGGAGAGAAGGAAGGAGATTAGGGTGAGAGGAAAATTGGTTCAGCCATGATGAAATGGCAGAGCAGGCTCAATGGGCCAAATGGCTTAATTAGTTCCTATTACTTATGGTCTTATGTTAGTGAATCTGTGGAATTCATTGCTACAGACAGCTGTGGAGACAATTCACTTATTACATTTAAAGCAGAGATTTTGATAGGTTCTTGATTAGTCATGGCATCAAAGGTTATGGGGAGAAGGCATGATGGAATGGTGGAGCAGACTCGATAGGCCTAATGGCCCAATTCTTCTGTTGTGTCTTATGATCTAATACGGTGTTCACATGGAATTTTCATTGTAAATAATCAGAAGGTTAAAGGAGCAGATTAAAAGATGGGAAGTTTGAAGACCGAAAGACTACAAGGTAAAATTATGAGGATGTGCCTGGTCTGGAGGACCTGAGTTATAAGGAAAATTGGAATAGGTTAGGACTTTATAGACTTTATACCTTGGACCGTAGAAGTTTGGAAGGAGATTTGATTGAGGTATACAACATTATGAGGGATAGATAAGGGCAGATAAGAGAAGTTTGGATATGTACATGGATGAGAGGGTTATGGCTGGTATAGTCCCAGGGCAGGTCAATGGGAGTAGGCAGTTAAAATGGTTCATCATGGACTAAATGGGCCAAAGGGCCTGTTTCTGTGCTGTACTTTTCCATGGCTATGACTCTAACTGTGTTAATGCTGTTGATTTTGTTTCTGGTTTTGGGTTATTACTGTCACATGCATATAGAACAGTATAGTACTACTCAGGCCCTTCGGCCATTAAATGTTGAGTCATCCTTTATACCTGCTCTATGATCAATCCAACCAAACCCTCCCGCATAGCCCTCCACTTTTTTCATGTACCAAGTATGCAGATCAAATCATTGCACAGTGAATTGAGCTAGAATAAGGTAAAATAATAACTGTAAACCATAAGATATCGGAGCAGAATTAGGACATTTGGCCATCAAGTCAGTTCTGCCATTTCATCATGACTGATCCATTTTCCCTCTCAGCCCCAGTCTCCTGCCTTCACCTCATATCCCTTCATGGCCTGATTAATCAAGAATCTATCAACCTCTGCCTTAAACATACCCAATGATTTTCCCTCCAAATCCACCCATAGCAATGAATTCCACCGATTCACCACCCTCTAGCTGAAGAAATTTCTCCTCATCTCCAGTCTAAAAAGATGGTGCTCTATTCTGAGTCTGTGTCCTCTGGTCTTAGACTCCCCTATTGTCCTCTCCACATTCACTCTATCGAGGCCTTTCAACATTCGATAGGTTTCTGTGAGATCACCCCTCATTCTTCTGAATTCCAGTGAGTACAGGCTCAGAGCCATCAAACGCTCTTCGTATGATAAGCCTTTCAATCCCAGAATCATTTTCGTGAACCTCCTTTGAACCCTCTCCAATTCAGCTCAATGCAGAATAAAATGTAAAAGCTACTGAAGTAACACAGTGCACGTAGATGAGAAAGAGCAAGGTCACAATGAGGTACCAGGATGACTTTAGAGCAGAAGCTCCCAATCTAGTTTCCATGGACTGCTTTCTTCATGGTATGGCCCATGGCATAAATAAAGACGATCTTTTAAAATATCTAATTTATAACAAAGCATACATCCCTTCCATGGACAAGACAACCAGAGAATTCGGCGAACTATGGATCACAAGAGATTTCAATAAATGGAAAGTCTTAACAATGTTGCAAGAGGGAAAAGATAACCCAACGATCAGTGATATTTTAGAATTTAACAGAGTTTGAGAACCGGTCAAGGAATATAAAATAGAATATGAGAGCAAACACCGTCAGACCTCGTGTGGGTAAATGAAAAAAGAAAGACTGGAGCATTCAGATCTATGCTGACAGAAGGGAGAATTTATAACCAGGAATGGACAACAGTGGAGGAATAAGTCAAAGTTTTGTCTATCCTTGCAGAATCAGAATCAGGTTTAATATCACTGGCATACTGTATGTCATGAAATGTGTTGTCTTTGCAGCATCAGCAGAATAATACTATATATAATAGAAAAAATGTGAATTACAGTAAGTATATACTGTATTATATATACAATAGTTAAATTAAATATGTAGTGCAAAAATAAAAAAAAATAAAAAGTAGTGAGGTAGTGTTCATGAGTTTAATGTCCGTTCAGAAATCTGATGGCAGAGGGGAAGAAGCTGTTCCTGAATCATTGAGTGGGTGCCTTTAGGCTCCTGTACCTCCTTCCTGATGGTGGGAATGAGAAGAGGGCATAACCTGGATATTAGGGGTCCTTAATGATGGATGCCACCTTTTTGAGGCATTGCTCCTTGAAGATGTTAAAAATATTCAAAAGAAATAATTAAAATAAACTTTCCTGAAATACAGGAGAGCTGAGGATTTAGTGCAAATGAGGATGTAAAAGAAATTAGTGTTAGTGAAGAAAGACGATACAAGAGGTAAATGAGCCTGAAAGTAATAAATCTCAGCAGTCTGATCAACTAAAGCTCAGTTTTGAAAGTAGTGCCTCTGGAGATAATGATGCCCTGGTGTAATCACTCAATAATTCACAGACTTGGAATGCCTTCTGCAGATTAGAGGGTAGCACGGACCCATGTCCAAAGTAAGGAGGGAGATGAGAAAAAGGGAACAATACTTCTAAGACTAATATCCTTTGTTGAGAGAATGGTAAAACCTATAATCAATGTTGTGATATTTTTGGAATGTCTTGATGAGTTAACATGGAAATCAACTGTGACCACTTTTTAGGTGTAGAGGCAGCGTGATCACTTGAGTTGAGTATGATGTTGTCTATTGGTGGGTCCTCAGGTGGCTGTGGAGCCTGATCCAGGATCCACATATCCAGGATGTTAGAATAAATTTCCTTAATGGAGAACACTGGGTGTGACTTTGTCTGACATGGGAAGGCGGATTCACGGGCAGCCACCGCTCAGTCCTTGACAGGTTGGAGTTGGGGTCCAGTGGCATGGAGGGCACGACGACTGGGGACTCTTCATCGCAGCAGCTTCCTCCGCCTTCACTCCCTTTGTGGTGCGTTATCATCTTCTGCTAGCTCCACTGTTGAGGTTCTGATCACATCAAGGTGGGGTGGTAGGTGTGGACACTATCCCCGATAGGGTGGTGGGAGGACGGGGTAAGAGCAGATGTGCATGAAATGGATGAGTTGCAGTTGAGGGCAGAGTTGATGGTGAAGGAAGGGAAGCCCCTTTCTTTTAAAAAGAAAGACATCTCCTTCGTTCTAGGATGAAAAGCCTCATCCTGAGAGCAGATGCAGCAGAGATGGAGGAATTGAGAGAGGGCAACAGCGTTTTATTTGAATCTTATCTCTTGTTTACTTCAAAATAAAGCTCAGTCAGTTCCCTTTCAGAACCACAATCAGGTTTAATATCACTGGCAAATGTCATGTCATGAAATTTGTTGTTATGCGGCAGCAGCACACTGCAGTACATAATAATAAAACAATAAATTGTAATATTAAATTGCAATATTAGGCATATATTAAAAAAGCAAATTAAATGAAATAACTAGTGCAAAAGGGGAGGAAAAGGTACGGAGGAAGTGTTCATGGATTCTTTACTTACTGCCTGTTACGCTGCTGGTGTTTAGGGCAGTAATGAAGGTCCTCCATCCCTGGTGATGTTCAGGGCTTCCTTCATCATGTCAGTAGCTTCCTCTCGATTTTTCCTACTGTCACTCATGCAAGTTCCAGGTGGAGACTCAGGAAAGCCATTGCACTCAGATGTGGAAGGATTCTTCATTGTTGTTTCCACAACAGCTTGTTTTACCAGCCTGAGCTGAACCCCCAAACCTGTGGTCCTCTACCCTTCGACCTGTTTGGCATTGGCGATCCAACCACGAGCCAAAGCATAAAGCCAGCATAGCTCTCTGGGTCAATGAGACACACAAGCCTCCGAACCACGACAATGTTGCGGTCACCGGATGGATTCATTGTCCGTTCAGAAATCTGATGTCGGGGGGAAGAAGCTGTTCCTGAATCATTGAGTGTGTGTCTTCAGGCTTCTGTGCCTCCTCCCTGATGGTAGCTATGAGAAGGCATTTCATGGGTGATGGGGAGGGGGTGGGGTGGGTCCTTAATGATGGATGCTATCTTTTTGGGGTATTGTGAGGTATTGCCTTTGGAAGATGTCCTGGATGCTGTCAGGGTGATGCCCATGATGGAGCTGACAGAGCTTGCAATTCTCAGCAGCTTTTTCTGATCTTGTGTAATCCTCTCTCATGAAGCTGATCACAAACTGTTGTACGAAATGTTTCTCAGCAGTAATAAATGGCTGTGGACCAGGAGCAGGAACCTTAGAATCAAGATTCTAGAGATTAATACCAGGAAAGCTTATATTGCAGAGATTTTCACAGCAATTTGACTACTGAAAAATTACTACAGGATATTTCAGGACCTCCTTGGAATAAATATTCCTATAGTCGGCTTTACATCTGTAAAGAATATGATAAAATATCTTACGTTTGTACTTTATCTTAATATCATGGTGAGGAATACCTTCGAAGAGCTTCACTTGCAAAAGAGTAGAATCTCCTCCACAATCTCCATCAGCAGAAAAGCACCACAGGGATGTGTGGTTAACCCCCAATGTTCTGCGTCACTTTACACCTATGACTGTGTGGCTAAGTACAGCTCCAATGCCATATACAAGTTTGCTGATGACACCACTGTTGTGGGCTGTATCAAAGATAGTGATGAATCAGCATACATGAGGGAGATTGAAAATTTGGCTGAGTGGTGTCACAACAACAGCCTCTCACTCAATGTCAGCAAGACCAAGGAGGTGATTATTGACTCCAGGAAAATGAAACCAGGGGTCCCTGAGCCAGTCCTCATCGAAGGATCAGAAGTGGAGAGGGTCAGTAACTTTAAATTCTTCTCTGTCACAATCTTAGAAGACCTGTCCTGGACACAACATATAAATATAGTTGCAAAGAAAGCACTACAGCATCTCTACTTCCTCAGGAGTCTGCAGAGATCTGGTGTGTCATCAAAAATCTTGACAAACATCAATAGATGTGTGCTGGAAAATGTACTGACTGGCTGCATTATGACCTGGTATGCGAACACTAATTCCTTTGAGTGGAAAATCCTGCAAAAGCCAATTGATTTCATCCAGTATATCATGGGTAAAGCCCTACCAACCATTGAGCAAATCTACATGAAACGTTGCCATAGAAAAGCAGCATCAAAGCTCCTCACCACCCAGGCCATGCTCTTTTCTCACTGATGCCATCAGGTAGAAAGTACATGAGCCTCAGGACTCACACTATCAGGTTCAAGAACAGTTACTACCCCTCAACCATCAAACTCTTGAACAAAAGAAGATAACTACACTCATTCCATTTCTCCTGTTCCCACAACCAATTGTCTCACCTTAATGACTCTTTATCTTGTTATTTCATGCTGTTATTATATATTGCTATTTATTTATATTTGCACTTGCACAATTTGCTGTTCATTGATCATGTTTACAGTTACTGTTCTATAGGTTTGGTAAATATGTCTGCAGGATCAAGAACCTCAGAGTTGTATGTGGTGACATGGATGTATTCTGATAATAAATTTTACTTTGACATTTGACATTTAACTTGAATGGAAGTTCTGTTGAATAAGCAACTTCTAAGAATATAACCAATGGTGGAGGTGAAATGATCCATTGGGGTAGAAGCTGATGGATGTAGTGGCCTTCAGTGCAATGGGCAGGTATCTCATGGTGTTCACTCTGACTTGCAGGTGGGCTGCAGCTGTCACCATTCGGGATGAGTGAGGACAGGGGTTTTCAGATGGGTCAGGTAGTAGGTTTGCCCCGTGTAATCTGTCATTTTGCAAAGCCCAGCTCAGTGATGGGGTGCGATTGAAGGAGAGAATCGTGCAGCAAAGGGTGTGGGTAAAAGCAATGCCAATCAAAGCTGAAGAAGGCAGTAAGGAAACACTGCAGCAGCAGTAACACTGAAACAAGAGAGAGGCTGGTCCGGAAAAGCAGCAAAACTGAACAAGCTCTGCCTGAAGTATTGATGCTCAAAATGATCCCACCACCTCTATCAGAGTCAGAATCAGGTTTATTATCACTTGCATGTGTCATGAAATTTGTTAACTTAGCTGCAGCAGCTCAATGCGATACATAATACAGAAGAAAATAAATAAATAAATAAATAAATCAATTATGGTATATGTATATTGAACAGATTAAAAGTCATGCAAAAACCAGAAATAATATATATTAAAAAGTGAGGTAGTGTGCAAGGGTTCAATGTCCATTTTGGAATCAGATGGCAGAGGGGAAGAAGCTGTTCCTGAATCGCTGAGTGTGTGCCTTCAGGCTTCTGTACCTCCTACCTGATAGTAACAGTGAGAAAAGGGTGTTGGAGATCCTTAATAATGGACACTGCCTTTCTGAGACAGCGCTCTTTGAAGATGTCCTGGGCATTTTGTAGGCTAGTACCCAAGATGGAGCGACTAAATTTACAACCCTCTGCAGCTACTTCTGGTCCTGTGTAGTAGCACCCCCTCCCCCCATACCAGACAATGATGCAGCCTGTCAGAATGCTCTCCATGGTACATCTATAGAAATTTTTAAGTGTATTTGTTGACATACTAAATCTCTTCAAACTCCTAATGAAGTATAGTTGCTGTCTTGCCGTTATAACTGCATCAATGTGTTGGGACCAGGTTAGGTCCTCAGAGATCTTGGCACCCAGGAATTTGAAACTGCTCGCTCTCTCCATTTCTGATCCCTCTATGGGGATTGGTATGTGTTCCTTCGTCTTACCCTTCCTGAAGTCCACAATCAGCTCTTTCATCTTACTGATGTTGAGACTGTATGAAACAGGCATTTAAAAAAAAACAATCACAGTGTGCATCAGATTGCCTGAGGCCTTTGTGGGAGTAATTGGTAGAAATTTACACAATGGGGAGGTAAAATTGAGATCAGTTGTGCACAACATGATTTCATCATTAGAACACTTCCAAATCAATTTCCCCTCCCTGATTCGAGAAGTTAAGTGACAAGTAAGGATTGTTCTACTGATCTGACAGGCAATGACCATTTTCAATAAGAAGGAGCCTTCACATCCAATGGTAATGGCATCATCAAGTCCCCCATCATTTTGCAATGCTCATCAACAGAAATTCAGACAGGCCAGGCAAGAAATGTAGGTTAAAGCCTAAATGTGCTGTACTTTGAGTTTCCAAATCCCAGGCATGAGTCAGGACCATGATGGACTTCTCTGGATATGTTGGACCTCCCTGAATGTGTGAATAGTGTAATGCATCTCTCTGGATGTGATGGACCTCTCTGCATTAGTGTGATGGACCACTCTGGTTAAGTGTGATGGGCCTCTATGGAGAAGTGAGGTGGAACTCACTGGATAAGTGTGATGGACCTCTCTATATGTGATGGACCTCTCCGGATAAGTGTGACAAACCTCTCTGGATAAGTGTCAAGGACCTCTCTGGATAAGTGTGATGAGTGTCCTTGAATATGTGTGTTGGACCTCCTGTAATATGTGTGATAGACCTTTCTGGTTATATGTGATGCACCTCTCTTGATGCGATGGAGCTGTCTGGGTAAGTGTGAAGGACCTCTCTAGATGTGATGAAACAGCCCTGATAAGTGTGATAGACCTGTCTGGGTAAGTATGATGGAGCTCTCTGAATAACTGTGATGGACCTCTCTGAATAAGTGTGATGGATTTCTCAGGATATGTGTGATGTACCTCTCTGGATGTGATAGATGTTTCTCGATAGATATGATGGACGCCACTGGATAAGAGTGATGAACCTCTTTGGGTAAGTGTGAAGGATCTTTTTGGAGGTGATGCACCGCTCTGGATAAGTGTGATGGACTTTTCTCGATATGTGTGATGTACCTCCCTGGATATGTGTGCAGCCCCCCTGGCCAGCCTCAGGGTTGCTCGGCTCGCTGTCATCTAGGGAAACAGCCCTCAGCCCCGCCAAACTGTGTAGTAGTTTGTGTGGATGTTGTGTGATGTACCCCATCCCGCCCAAATAACAGACAATACACCAGATACGATTAAATGATTTACAGTTTATAGATATTACTAGAACTATATAATTAATAGAGAATAAAATATAAAAGGTGCCACACTTATCAAAGTTCAATCTCTTCATGCACAAACAGTTGGAGCTCAGGACCCTTCTTCTTCACCCTGCGACCCCTCAGACCACCTCAACCGGCCGCCTGGGACCAACAACAATGGTCGACCAGACGCTCTACACAGGTCCGTCTCCGTCTCCCCTCCTCGCCGAACGCCCTGCTTGGGGTCCAACCCCATTAGCGGACTCACAGCACCTGGTCCATCTCTGTCTCTCTCCCCCGCCTTCTGCTCCAAAACTCCGCGCATACAATATCTTCAGATACATCAAAATCATAACTATCCCAGTTGGCTAATAGCACCCTGCTGTCTGTATTAACCCAAGCAAATGTCTAACTAGAGACTTTCTCAGCATTTAACATAACAAAGAAGCCATTTTAAATTTAACATACAAAAAAAGAAAGACCCCGTACACTTGTGATAGACCTAATGGAATACCAATGATGGACATTTCTGGTTGTGTGTGATGGAGCTCTTTGGATTACTGTGATGGACCTCTCAGGAAAAGTGTGATGGATGTCTATGGATAGGTGTGATGGATGCTTCTGGGTAACTGTGATGGATTTCTCTGGATATGTGTGATGGCTCTTTCTGGATGTAATAGACCTCTCTTGATAAGTGTGATGGACCTCTCTGGGTAAGTGTAATAGACTTCCCTTGATACATGTGATGGATCTCTCTGAATAAGTGTGATGAACGTCTCTAGGTAGGTTTATTGGACCTTTCTGGATAGATGTGATGGATTTCTCTCGTTAAGTGTGATGGACCTTTTTTGGATAAGTACAATTGACCTCTCTAGATATGTATTTTGATCTCTCTCAATAAGTGTGAATGATCTCTCTGAATAAGGGTGATAGACCTCTCTGGATAAGTGTGATAGACCTCTCTGGATGCGGAGTCCACAATGGGCAAGTGTTATAGATCCCTGGAAGTGTGAAGACTCTCTCTGGATGAGTGTGGTGGACCTCTCTGGATATGATGGACCTGTTCAATAAAAATCTTGGATATTTCTGGGTAAGTGTGATGGGCCTCTCTGGATATATGTGGTGGACTGCCCTAGGTAGTTGTGATGTGCATCTATGGGAAAATGTGATGGATTTCTCTGTATATGTGTTATTGATCTCCCTGGATGTGATAGACCTCTCCTCTCTGGATTAATGTGATAGACTTCTCCCGATAAGGGTGATGTACCTCCCTGGATATGTGTAATACTTATGATGAAACTCCCTTGATATATCGGATGAACCTCCTGTAAGGAGTATGATGGAACTTGCTGATTATATGTGAAGGATCTCTCATGATAACTGTGAAGGACTTTCCTGGATGTGGTGGAGCAGTCTGTATAGGTGTGATGGACCTGTCTGGATAAGTGTAATGGTACTCTCTTGACAAATGTGATGTGTCTCTTTGAATAATTTTGATGGACCTCTCTGAATAAGTGTGATGGACGTATATGGATAAGTGTAATGGATGTTTATGGATAAGTGTGATGGTTTTTTCTGGATAAGTATAATATACCTTTCTGGATAAGTGCACTGAACATCTCTGGATAAGTGTGATGGACCTCTCTGTATCAGAATCAGAATGAGAATCAGAATCAGGTTTACCATCACCAGCATGTGTCATGAAATTTGTTAATTTAGCAGTAGCTGTTCAATGCAATACATAATATAGAAGAAAAAAAAAGTAAGTAACTAAATAAATAAATCAATTACTATATATGTATATTGAATAGATTAAAACTTGTGCAAAAAACAGAAATAATATATATTAATAAAGTGAAGTAGTGTTCAAGGGTTCAATATCCATTTAGGAATTGGGTAGCAGAGGGGAAGAAGCTGTTCCTGAATCTCTGAGTGTGTGCCTTTAGGCTTCTGTACCTTCTACCTCATGGTAACAGTAAGGAAAGGGCATGCCCTAGGTGCTGAAGGTCTTTAATAATGGTTGCTGCCTTTCTGAGACACTGCTCTTTGAAGATGTCCTGGGTACTTTGTAGGCTAATATCCAAGATGGAGCCAACTAAACTTACAACCCTCTGCAGCTTCTTCTGGTCCTGTGCAGTAGCTCCCCCACCTCCGTACCAGACAGTGATATAGAATGCTGTTAGAATGCTCTCCATGGTACGTCTATAGAAGTTTTTGAGTGTATTCGTTGACATACCGAATCTCTTCAAACTCCCAAAGAAGTATAGTTGCTGTTTTGCCTTTTTTATAACTGCATTGATATATTAGGACCAGGTTATATCCTCAGAGATCTTGACACCCAGGAACTTGAAACTGCTTGCTTTCTCCATTTCTGATCCCTCTATGAGGATTGGTATGTGTTCCTTTGTCTTACCCTTCCTGAAGTCCACAATCTGCTGTTTTGTCTTACTGATATTGAGTGTCAGGTTGTTGCTGCTATACCACTGCACTAGTTGGCATATCTCTCTCCTGTACGCCCTCTCGTCACCATCTGAGATTCTACCAACAATGGTTGTATCATCAGCAAATTTATAGATGGTATTTGAGCTATGCCTATCCACACAGTCATGGATACAGGGAGAGTAGAGCAGTGGGCTAAGCACACTGAGGTGCACCAGTGTTGATCATCAGCAAGGAGGAGATGTTATCACCAATCTGCACAGATTGTGGTCTTCCAATTAGGAAGTCGAGGATCCAATTGCAGAGGAAGGTACAGAGGCCCAGGCTCTGTAACTTCTCACTTGGGATTGTGGGAATGATGGTATTAAATGCTGAGCTATAGTCGATGAATAGCATCCTGACATAAGTACTTATGTTGTCCAGGTGGTCTAAAGAAGTGTGAAGAGCCATTGAGATTGCATCTGCCTTTGACCTACTGTGACGATAGGCAAATTGCAATGGCTCCAGGTCTTTGCTGAGGCAGGAGTTCAATCTCTTCATGACCAACCTCTCAAAGCATTTCATGACTGTAGATGCGAGTGCCACCAGGCAATAGTCATTAAGGCAGCTCACATTCTTCTTCTTTGGCACTGGTATAATTGTTGCCTTTTTGAAGCAAGTGGGAACTTCCACCCATAGCAGTGAGAGGTTGAAAGTGTCCTGGAATACTCCGGCCAATTTGTTCGCACAGACTTTCAGATCCTTACCAGGAACTCCATTAGGACCTTCCACCTTGCGAGGGTTCACTCTCTTTAAAGACAGCCTAACATCAGCCTCTGAGACAGAGATCACAGGGTCATCAGGTGCAGCAGGGATCTTTACAGCTGTAGTTGTATTCTCCCTTTCAAAGCGGACATAGAAGATGGTGAGTTCATCTGGTAGTGAAGCATCGCTGCCACTCATGCTATTGGGTTTTGCTTTGTAGGAAGTAATGTCTTGCAAACCCCGCCAGAGTTGTTGCACATCCGATGTCACCTCCAACTTTATTTGAAATTGTCTCTTCACCATTGAATTAGCCCTCTGCAAATTATAACTAGTTTTCTGGTACATGTCTGGATTGCCAGACTTGAATGCCACAGATCCAGCCTTCAGCAGATAACATACCTCTTGGTTCATACATGGCTTTTGGTTTGGGAATGTAGAGTAAGTCTTTGTAGGCACACTCTCATCCACACAGGTCTTAATGAAGTCGGTAACAAATGCAGTATGCTCATCCAGGCTTGAAGATGAATTCCTGAATATAGTCTAGTCCACCGATTCAAAGCTCCTGTGCTTCCCTTCTCCATACCTTCTTGGTCCTCACTACTGGTGCTGCAGTCTTCAGTCTCTGCCTATACTTGGGGAGTAGAAGTACAGACAGGTGATCAGACTTCCTGAAGTGAGGGTGTGGAATGGCGCAGTAGGCATTCTTGATGGTGGTGTAGCAATGGTCCAGTGTGTTGTTTCCTCTAGTATTGCAAGTGATCTGTTGATGGTATTTGTTTAGACTGGTCTGGTTAAAATCTCCTAAAACAATATTGAAGATGTTAAGGTGTGCTATTTTGTGCATGTTGATCCTATTGCTCAGATCAGTCTAAAGCCTGATTGACATTGGCCTGAGGTGGAATGTATACTGCTACCAAAATGATCCCAGAAATCTCCTGCGGTAGGTAAAAAGGATGGCACTTTACTGCTAGATATTCCAGGTCTGGTGAGCAGAATTGGGACAGGACTGATATATTTGTTCAGCAAGAAGAGTTGATCATGAGGCATACTCCTCCACCTCTGCTTTTGAGAGACTCTATAGATCTGTCCTGACAGTGTATAGTAAAACCTGAATCTGAATCGCTGAATCCAGTATGGAAGGGGTTAACCAGGATTCTGTGAAACAAAGGATGCACATGGTCCTAATGTCCCTCTGATTCCTCACTCTAGCTCTGAAATCATTGATTTTATTCACCAGAGACTGCACGTTTGCCAGTAAGATAGTCGGTATTGGGAGTTTAAAACCCCATTTCCTTAAACACAATTGTATACCTGAGCTACCGCCACATTTCCTGCATGGAATCCTATGAGGACAAACCATCCCCAATTAGCATTGCATGTGATGGTCCTCTCTGGAAGAGTGTGATAGGCCTCACTAGATAAGTGGGATGGACCTTTCTGGATAGTTGTGATGGGTGTCAGTTGATAAGTGTGATGGATTTCACTGCATAAGTGTAATTGACTTCTCTCGATAAGTGTGATGAACCTCCCATTATATGTGTGTTGAATTTTGTGGAATACTTCTGATGGACCTTTCTGGATAAGTGTGATGTACCTCTCTGGATAAGTGTGATGTACCTCTATGCATTAATGTGAAGGACCTCTCTGAATGCAATGTATCTGTCTGGATAGGTGTGATGGACCTCTCTGGATAAGTATGATGGACCTCTCTGTATGTGATGGTGTTCTCCGGAAGAGTGTGATGGGCCTGTCTGGATAAATGTGATGGGCCCTTCTGGATAGCTGTGACGGACATCTATGGATTAGTGAGATGGATTTCACTGCATACGTGTGATGGATCTCTCTGGATGCAATGGACCTAATGGATGTGTAATGAACATCTCTGGATAAGTGTGGTGGACCTTTCTGGATAACTGTGATGCAATTCACTGCATATTTTAATGGATCTCTGTGGATAAATGAAATGGACTTCTCATGATAAATGTGATAGATCTCTCTGATTAACGGTGTGAGATCTCTTTGGATAAGTGTGATCGACCTTTCTGGATAAGTGCAATGAATCTGAGTATGTGTGTTGGACCTCTCTGGATAAGTGTGATTGGTTCTCTGGATGTCATAGACCTCTACAGATATGTGTGATGGATCTCTTTGGAAGTGATGGACCTGTCTGAATAAATATTCTGGATATTTCTGAATAACTGTGATGGACCTCTCAGGATAAGTGTAATGGATGTCTCTGGATAAGGGTGATGGACCTTTCTGAATAAATGTGATGGATTTATTTGAATGAACTCTCTGGATAAGTGTGATAGATAACTCTGAGAGTATATTGGTCATTTCTTGATAAGTGTGATGGACTTCTCTGGAAAAGTGTGTTGGACCTGTCTGGATCACTATGAAGGATTCCTTTATTTTAGCGTGATGAATGTTTAGAATTTTGATGAATCTCCTTGGATAAGTGTGATACATTCCTTTGGAATAATCCAAAAAGCTTTTACAGGTATATTAAGAGTAAAAGGATTGTAAGGGATAAAATTGGTCCTCTTGAAGATCAGAGTGGTCGGCCATGTGCGGAACCAAAAGAAATGGGGGAGACCTTAAATAGGTTTTTTGCATCTGTATTTACTAAGGAAATTGGCATGAAGTCTATGGAATTAAGGGAAATAAGTAGTGAGATCATGGAAACTGTACAGATTGAAAAGGAGGAGGTGCTTGCTATCTTGAGGCAAATTAAAGTGGATAAATCCCCAGGACCTGACAGGGTATTCCCTAGGACCTTGAAGGAGACTAGTGTTGAAATTGCAGGGGCCCTGGCAGATATATTTAAAATGTCAGTGTCTACGGGTGAGGTGCCGGAGGATTGGGGAGTAGCTCATGTTGTTCTATTGCTAAAGAAGGATCGAAAAGTAATCCGGGAAATTATAGGCCGGTAAGTTTGACGTCGGTAGTGGGTAAGTTATTGGAGGGAGTACTAAGAGACAGAATCTACAAGCATTTGGATAGACTGGGACTTATTAGGGAGAGTCAGCATGGCTTTGTGCGTGGTAGGTCATGTTTCACCAATCTACGGGAGTTTTTCGAGGAAGTTACCAGAACAGTGGATGAAGGGAAGGCAGTGGATGTTGTCTACATGGACCTCAGTAAGGCCTTTGACAAAGTGCCACATGAGAGGTTAGTTAGGAAAATTCAGTCGCTAGGTATACATGGAGAGGTGGTAAATTGGATTAAACATTGGTTCAATGGAAGAAACCAAAGAGTGGTAGTAGAGAATTGCTTCTCAGAGTGGAGGCCTGTGACTAGTGGTGTGCCACAGAGATCAGTGCTGGGTCCATTGTTATTTGTCATCTATATCAATGATCTGGATGATAATGTGGTTAATTGGATCAGCAAATTTGCTGATGATACAAAGATTGGAGGTGTAGTAGACAGTGAGAAAGGTTTTCAGAGCTTGCAAAGGGACTTGGATCAGCTGGAAAAATGGGCTGAAAATGGCAGATGGAGTTTAATACAGACAAGTGTGAGGTATTGCACTTTCGAAGGACAAACCAAGGTAGAACATATGGGTAAATGATAAGGCACTGAGGAGTGCAGTTGAACAGAGGGATTTGGGAATACAGATACAAAATTCCCTAAAAGTGGCGTCACAGGTAGATAGGGTTGTAAAGAGAGCTTTTGGTACATTGGCCTTTATTAATCAAAGTATTGAGTATAAGAGCTGGGATGTTGTGATGAGGTTGTAAAAGGCATTGGTGAGGTCGAATCTGGAGTATTGTGTTCAGTTTTGGTCACCAAATTACAGGAAGGATATTAATAAGGTTGAAAGAGTGCAAAGAAGGTTTACAAGGATGTTGCTGGGACTTGAGAAACTCAGCTACAGAGAGAGGTCGAATAGGTTAGGACTTTATTCCCTGGAGCATAGAAGAATGAGGGGAGATTTGATAGAGGTATATAAAATTACGATGGGTATAGATAGAGTGAATGCAAGCATGCTTTTTCCACTGAGGCAAGGGGAGAAAAATACCAGAGGACATGGGTTAAGGGTGAGGGGGGAAAACTTTAAATGGAACATTAGGTGGGGGGCTTCTTCACACAGAGGGGTGGGAGTATGGAATGTGCTGCCAGACGAGGTGGTAAATGCAGGTTCTTTTTTAACATTTAAGAATAAATTGGACAGATACATGGATGGGAGGTGTATGGAGGGATATGGTCTGTGTGCAGATCAGTGGGACGAGGCAGAAAATAGTTCGGCATAGCCAAGAAGGGCCAAAAGGCCTGTTTCTGTGCTGTAGTTTTTCTATGGTTCTATGGTTCTATGGATATGTGTGATGGATCTCTCCAGATGTAATGACAAGTATGACGGACTTCTCTGGATAAGTGTAATGGACCTTTCTCGATAAATATGATGGATCTCTCTGGATAAGTAAGATGAATGTTTCTGCATAAGTGTGATGGTTCTTTCTGGATACATGTGATGGATTTCTCTGGATATGATGTAACTCACTGGATACGTGTGATGGGCCTCCCTCGACAATGCAATGGACCTCTCTAGATAAATGTAATGGACCTCCCTCGATAAATGTGATGGGTTGCTCTGAATAAGTTTGATAGATCTCTCTGTGAGTGCAATGAAACTCTCTGGATAAGTGTTTTGGAACTCTGGATAAATGTGATGGACCTCTCTGAATAAGGGCAATAAAGCATGTTGGATACGTGTGATAGACCTCTCTGGATGTGTTGGACCTTTATGGATATGAGTGATGGAGTCTCTCATACTGTGATGGATCTCTCTGGCTAAGTGTGGTGAACCTTTCTGTATGTAATGGATCTGTCTTGATAATTATCCAGGATATTTCTGGATATTGGATGGATATCTCTGGATAAGTGTGTTGAACTTCTCTGGATAGGTATGAAGGACCTTTCTGGATAAGTATTATGGGCGTCTCTGGATAGGTGTGATGGACCTTTTTTCATATATATGATGGTCCCCTCTAGATAAGTGATTTTGATCTTTCTGGATAAATATGATGGATCTCTCTAAATAAGTGCAATAGACATCTCTGGATAAGTGCAATGGACCTCTCTGGATAGCTGTGATGGAAGTCTCTGGATAGGTGTGATGGATTTCTCTGAACTAGTGTGATGTATCTCTCTGGATGTGATGGACCTCTCAGGATATGGGTGATGGAATTTTCTCAATGTGTGGTGAACCTCCCTGGATAAGTACCTGCCGAATACAAACGATGGAACTTTCTGAATGATAGTGATGAACCTCCCTGATATATGTGGTGGACCCTGGAATACGTGTGATGGAACTTTCTAGTTACTTGTGATGGACAAGTCTGGATAACTATGAGGGCCCCTCTGGATGTGATGGAACAGTGTGATTGACCTCTCTGCATCACTGTTATGGTCCTCTCTGGAGAAGAATGATGGAATTCTCTGGATAATTTTGATGGAACTCTCTAGATAAATGTGATTCATCTCACTGGATGTGTGGATGACCTTTCTGATTAAATGTGGTTGATCTCATTGAATAAGTGTGCTGGACCTTTCAGGAGGTATGGTGGATCTCTCTGGATAAGTGTGTTGGAATTCTTTGGAAATGTGAAGAACCACCCTGGATATATGTGATGGACCTCTCTGGATAAATGTGTTGGACCTCTCTGGTCACACATGGTGGACTTCTCTGGATGTGATAGACCACTCTGGATTAATTTGATGAACCTCTCTGAACAGGTTTGCTGGAACTCTTTGAATAACTATGAATGGACCCGTCTGGATAAGGGCTTTGGAGATATCTGGGTAAGTGTAACAGACCTCTCAGAATGTGATTGACTTCTATGGATGTGAGGGACCAACCTGGAGAAGTGCAATGGACCCCTCTAGATAAAGGTGATGGAAATCTCTGAATAGTGTGATGGATCTCATTGAATTAATCTGAATGCTCATTTCCGGAGAAGTGTGATGGATCTCTCTGGATAATTGTGATGACACTCTCTGGATAAGTGTGATGCATCTCCCTGGAGAAGTGTGACAAACCTCTCTGGAAAAGGGTGATGAATCTCTCTGGATAATTATGATATACCTCTCTAGATATGTATGATGAACATACCTGGATAAACGTGATGGATTTCTTTGGATGTGATTGATCTCTCTGGATAACTGTGATGGATGTCTCTGGATCAATGTAGTGGACCTCTCTCGAGAGGCGTGATGGATCTTTCAGGATAGTTTTGATGGACATCTCTGAATACATGTGTTGGAACTCTTTGGAGATGTGTTTAAGATCTCTCTAGATAAGCATGGTGGATCTCACTGAATAAATGGAACTCTCTGGAGAAGTGTGATGAACCTCGGCGAATTAGTAAGGATCTCCTTGGACAAACATGATCGACTTCTGTGGAGAAATGTGATAGATCTCACTGCAGAGTTGTGATGGATGTCTCTGTGTAATTGTGATGGACCTCTCTGGAATGTATGATATACCTCCCTGGAGGAGTGTACTGTTCCTATCAATAATTGTAACGGAACTATCTGGATGTGCGTGAGGGACATATAGAACGTAGAACAATGAGATTTACAGCACATTACAGACCCTTTGGCCCTCAATGCTGTGCTGACCATGGAACCTTCTCTAGAAACTGCCTAGAATTAGGGCTACCTAGTGCATAGCTCTCTATTTTTCTAAGCTCCATGTACCTATCTAAGAGTCTCTTAAAAGTCCCTATTGTATCCTCTTCCACCACTGCCACCAACTGTGTACTCCTTTGTACTCTCTCTATAGTACTCACATCCTTTCTGTAATGAGGTGACCAGAACTGAACAAAGTACACCGAGTAGGGTCTGACCAACCTCTTATATAGCTGTAACATTACCTCATGCCTCTTGAACTCAGTCCCAGAGTTGATGAATGACAGCACACCATACTCCTTCTGAAGAACAGTGTCAACCTGTGGAGCTGCTCTGAGTGTCCTATCGACATGGACTCTAAGATCTCTCAGATACTCCACACTGCCAAGAGTCTTGCCATTTATATTACATTCTGTCTTCAAATTGGACCTCCCAAAATGAATCACTTCACAGTTATTTGGGTTGAAGTCCATCTGCCACTTCTTAGCTCTGTCTACTTCCTATCGATGTCCCTCTGTACCCTCTGACAACCCTCTAGAGTACCACAACACCCCCAACCTTTGTGTCATTAGCAAACTTATTAACCCACCCTTCTACTTCTCTGGATATGTAAGTGATCTCTCTGGATAAATGTGATTGACCACTATTGAGCAGTGTGATGGATTTATGAGGGACCTCACTGCATAAGTATGATAGACTGCTCTAGATAATTACGATGGACCTCTCTGGGCAACTGTGATGGACTTCTTAGGATAAGTGTGATGGATTTCTATAGATATGAGGAGCATTTCTGGATGTGATGGACCTCTCTGGACAGCACTGCATAAGTGTGATGGATCTTTCTGTTTGTGATGGACCTCCTTGGATGAGTGTGATGGATCCCTCTGGAGTAATGTGGTAGGCATCCCTGGATATGATGATCTTATCTGGATAAATATCCTGGATATTTCTGAATAAGTGTGATGGGACACTCTCAAAGTTTGACATATCTCCTTAAATGTGATCGAGCTCACAGGACATGTGATAGAGCTCTCTGGATAAGTGGTATGGAACTCTTTGGATATGTGTGATGGACCTTTCTGGATAACTGTGATGCATCTCTCTGAATAGGTGTTACAGAAATCCCTGAATAACTGCGGTGGAGCTCTCTGAATAAGTGTGTTGGATATTTAAGATAATTGTGATGGTCGTCTCTGCACGTGCTGGATCTCTCTGGATAAATGTGCTGGCCCTATCTGAGTGAATGTGATGGACTTCTCTGCAGAACTGTAATGTATGATGAAAATCCCTGGATAACTGTAATGGGCCTGTCTGGATGTGATGGAGCTCTTTGGATATGTGTGATTGATCTCTCTGGATAAGTGTAAAGAACCTGTCTGGAGAATTATGATGGATCTCACAGGATAACTGTGATTGGCCTCTCTGGATAGATGTAATAGAACTCTCTGGATAAATGTTTTAATCTCTCTGGATAAGTGTGATGCTTGTCTCTGGGGAAGTGTGATGGTCTCTCTGGAGCAGTTCGATGGACCTCTCTGGATAGGCGTGATGAACCCCTCTCGATGTGATGAACCCCTCTCTGGGTATGCATGATGAATTTCTCTGGATATGTGGGATTGACTGCTTGGGATGTGTGATGGACCTCTCACGAAAAGTGAGATGGATATTTTTGATAGGTATGTTGGACCTCTCAGGATGTGTGATATTCCTCTCTACATAAGTGTGTTTGAATACATACATCTTTGTATAAGTGTGTTGGAAGTCTGTAGAGAAGTGTGTAACGTTCCGTTATATTGGCTCGTGAATGTCTAGGGGAAATCCAGCCCAGCACCCGCCTCAGCACTCCCCACAGGGTCGGTGGCCGCCCGAATCAATCACAACATCAATCATCAGCCAGCACACCCAGAAAATTTTAACCAATACACTTTATAGATATTACTAATTCTATGACATTAATATACATTTGATACAGAGAGGAAAGTAATGAAAAAAAAAGGCGCCAACACTTATCAAAGTCCAAAGTCCAAGTTCTTCGCGCGCTACCATTGGAGCTCAATTCGACTTCAGACGACCACCCGAATTCTGTCGACTCACGGCTCGGGACCACCCTTAGTGATCGACCGGAGCCTCTCCGCATGTCCGCGGTTCTCCTCGTCGCTCCTCCGACTCCCCGCCAAAACTCAGTCCACAGTCACATCATACAGCATGGTATCCGAAAACAAAACGACACATAACCACCCATTGGCTAATAGAACCCTGTTATCTCAATTTAAAGTAAAACAAACTGCTAGCGCAAACTCTCTTCAGCGTTAAAGCACAACAAAGCCGCATTCCCCAGATTAACATAACAAAGTCGCCATTTTAAATGTAACAAAAGAAAGACCCCGTACAAGTGGAATGGACCTCTCTGGATAAATGTAATGGAGCTCTTTGCATAAGTTTGTTGCTTCTCTCCTGTGATGTGTGATTGGGCTCTGGGTGGAAATGTGATGGATACATATAGATGAGTCTGATGGACCTCTCTGAATATGTTGGAACTTTATGGATATGAGGGATGTTTCTGGATGTGATGGATTTCTGTATAAGTGTGATGGATCCCATTACCTAAGACTGATGGACCTCTTTGGATAAGTGTGATGGGTCTCTCTGGATTAGTCTGGCTGAGATCCAGAGAAGTGATTGTTATGAATCTTACTGGATTAGTGTGGCAGACCTCTCTGAATGTGATGAACCCAACTGGATAAATATCCTAGATAGTTCTGGATCTTTGTGCAGGGACATTCTGGCAGTTTGATGTATCTCTCTGGATAAATGTGATGGAGTTCTCTGAATAAGGTTGATGCAACTCTCTGGCTAAGTGTGATGAACCTCTTTGGATATGATGGACCTTAATGGATAAATATGAGAGATCTCTCTGGTTTAGTGTGATGGACCTGCATGGAAGTAAGCGTGATGCACCTCTTTGGATTAGTGTGGCGGACTTTTCTGGATGTGATGGACCTATCTGGATAAATATCCTAGATATTTCAGGATCAGTGTGATGGGACACACTGGCAGTTTGATATGTCTCTCTGGATAAGTGAGATGGACATCTCTGGATGTGATTGAGCTCTCTGCATAAATTTGTTGGATCCCTCTGGATAGGTGTGATGGAAATCCCTGAACAACAGTGATGGAGCTCGCTAAATAAGTATGATGGTCCACATTGAACATGATGTAACTCTCTGGATAAATATGGTGCACCTATCTGAGTGAGTGTGGCGGACTTCTCTGGAAAATTGTGATCTGTCTCTCTCTGGAGCAGTTTGATGCACCTCTCTTGATAAGGGTGATGGCATTCTCTCGATGTGATGGATCTCTCCGGATAAGTACGTTGGATCTCTCTGGATAAATGTGATGGATCTCTCTGAATAGGTGTGATGGAAATGCCTGAATAACATTATGGCCTCCCTGAATAAGTGTGATGGACATTTATGGATATGTGTGATGGTCCTCTTCGAATGTGATGGATTTCTCTAGGTAAATGTGATGGACCTATCTGAGTGAGTGTGATTGACTTCCCTGGAGAGGTGTGATGTGTCTTTCCTGGGCAATTTGATATATCTCATTGGAAAGGCATGATGGACCTCTCTGGGTGTGATAAACCTCTCTGGATAAGTATGAAGGACCTCTCTCGAAAAGTGGGATTAATCTCTCTGTGATAGACTTCTTTGGAGAAATGTGATGGACTTCTTTGGATAAATGTGATGGAGCTCTCTGGATTAGTGTGTTGCTCCTCTCTAGTTATCTGTGATCGGCCTTTGGGGAAAAGTGTGATAGTTATCTATGGATGAGTCTGATGGATATCCATGAATGTGATGGACCGTTATGGATATTGAGGGGCGTTTATGGATGTGAAAGACTTCTCTCAATAAATGTGATGGATGTCTCTGAATAAGGGTGATGGAACTCTGGAAGTTTCATGTATCTCCTTGGTTAAATGTGATAGAGATCCCTGGACATGTGCTGACCCTCTCTGCATATGTGGGATGGATCTCTCTGCATAATTGTGATGGAAATCCTTGATGGACATCTTAAGTGTGATGGACATCTATAGATTAGTGTAATAATCCTCCCTGAGCATGAGGAGCTCTCTGGATATATTTGATCGACCTATCTGAGTGACTGTGATGGACCCCTCTAGATAAGTGTGATGGGCTTCTCTGGATAATTGTGATGGTCGTCTCTGGATCAGTGTGATCAACCTGTCTGAATCTCACAGCGTTAGAGTGATGAAACTCTCTTGATAAGTTAATGAACCTCTCTGCATAAGTGTGATGAACATCTCGGTATAATTGTGATGGATCTCTCAAGGTAACTGTGATGGACGTTTCTGGATGGGCATGATGGACCACTCTGGATAAGTGTGATGCACCTTTCTAGATAAGTACGATGAAAATCCTTGGATAAAAGTAATGGACCTCTCCGGATGTGATGTAACTCTCTGGATACGTGTGATTGATCTCTCTGGATAAGTATGATGGACCTCTCTGGATACATGTTGTGGAACTCCCTGGAGAAGTTACTTAATCTCTCTGGATTAGTGTGAAGCTCGTCTCTGGGAAGTGTGATGTGTTTCTCTGGAGCAGTTTGATGGACCTCTCTGAATTAGCACGATGAACCTCTCTGGATATACTTGATGGACTTCTCTGGATAGGTGTGATGGGTTGCCCTGAATGTGTGATGGATCTCTCTTGAAAAATGGGATAGCTATCTTCAATAAGTATGTTGGATCTCATGTGTGATGTTTCTCTCTGCATAAGTGTGATGAACATCTCTGTATAATTGTGATGGATCTCTCAAGGTAACTGTGGTGGACGTTTCTGGATGGGCATGATGGACCATTCTGAATAAGTGTGATGGAGCTCTGTGTTGCACCTCTCTGAATGTGATGGAACTTTATAGATGTGAGGAATGTTTCTGAATGTGATTGATGTCTGGATAAATGTGATGGATCTCTTTGGATAAGTGTGATGGATCTCTCTGGATTAGTGTGGTGGTGCTGCATGGAAGTGAGTGTGATAGATGTTCCTGGATTAGTATGATGGACCTCTCTGGATAAGATTGATGGAGCCTTTGGATAAGTGTGTTGCACCTCTCTAGAGATGTGTGATTGGACTCTGGGGAGAAATGTGATGGATATATATGGATAAGTCTGATGAACTTTTCTGAATATGAGGGAACCTTATGGATGTGAGGGACATTCCTGGATGTGATGGACTATTGGATAAATGTGATGGACCTCACTGCATAAGTGTGATGGACCTCTCTGGATAAGTGTGAAGGTGCACTCTGGATCTGTGTGATGGTGGTCCCTGGATAAGTTTCATGAACATCTATGGATCGGTGTCATGCCCTTTTCTAGATAAGTATCATGAACATTCCTGGATAAATGTGATGGAGATCTCTGGATGTGATTGTCTTTTCTGGATGTGATGGAACTTTGCATAAGTGTGATGATCCTCTCTGAATTTGATGGACTTCTCTGGAAAATTGTGATGGACCTTTCTGGATAAGTGTGACGGACTTCTCTTAATAGGTGTGATGGATATCTATGGACAAGTGTGATGGTCCTTTCTGAATTTGATGGGCTTCCTTGGAAAACTGTGATGGACCTCTTTGGATCAATGTGATGGATCTCTCAGGATAAGTGTGGTGGACCTCCCCTGATGAGTGTGATGGGGCTTGCTTAATACGTGTGATGGACAGCTTGATATGTCTGATGCATAATACTGGATAAGCGTGATCACCCTCTCTGGATAACTGTGGTAGACTTCTCTAGATAAGTGTGATAGATCTCTCTGGATCTGATAATCATCAGGAAGTGTGTAATGGAGCTCTCTGGATGAATGTGATGGATCTCTCTGTATAAGGGTGATGGACCCACTAGATAAGTGTGATGGATTTCTCTATATAAAAGTGATTGGCTTCTCTAGATAATTGTGATGGACATCTCTGAATGTGTGATGGACCTCACAGCATAAATGTGATGAACCTCTCTCAATAAATGTGATGGATCTGTCTGAGTAAGGGTGATGGAACACTCTACATAAGCGTGATTGTCTTCTCTGGGTCATTGTGATAGACATCTCTGGATCAGTGTGATGGACACCTCTGAATGTGTGATGGACCCCACAGCATAAATGTGATGGATCTCTCCCAATAAGTGGATGGAGCTCCCGGGATAATGTGATTGACACCTCTGGAGAAATGTGGTGGACCTCTCTGAATAGGTGTGATGGGAATCCCTGAGTAACCGTAATGGGTCTCTCTAGATAAGTGTGATATACCTCTCAGGTTAAGGGTGATGTACCTCTCTTCATAAGGGAATGGAGCTTGCGTGATAAGTGAATGGAGATCTCTGTATAGTGATAGACAGCCCTGGAGAAATGTGATGTAGCTGTCTGGAGAATTGTGATGAGGTTCTCTGGATAGGTGTGATGAACCTCTCTGGATGTAATGAACATCTCTGTTTAAGTGTGTTGCACTTTTCTAGATAAGTATGATGGACCATTCTAGATACATGCAATGAAACTCTCTGGATAAGTGTGGTGCATCTCTCTAGATAGGTTTGATGAAAATCCCTGGATTAATGTGATGGACCTTTCTTTATGTGATGGAACTCTGGATGTGTGATGGACCTCTCTTGAGAAGTGTGATATGTCTCTCTAGAGCAGTTTGATGGACCTTTCTGGATAGGATTGGTAGACCTCTCTGGATGTAAGGAACCTCTTTGGGTAAGTGCGATGGACCTCTCAGGATAAGTGTGGTGGTCCTCTCTGAATGTGTGATGTTCCTCTCTGCATATGTGTGATGTCCATTGATGCATAAGTGTGACAGATTTCTCTGGGTAACTGTGGTGGGCATCTCTAGAGAAGCGTTGTGGACCTCTCTGGATAAATGTGATGGAGCTCTTTAGATAAGTGTGTTGTACCTCACTAGAGATGTGATTGGTCTCTTGGGAGAAGTGTGATGGATATCTATCAATGAATCTGATGGACCTATATGGAAGTGCTGGTCATTTCTGGATATGATGGATTTCTGGATAAATGTGATGAATCTCTTTGGATAAGGGTGATGTTGTCAGGGTATATGTGATGGCCCTTCCTGGATGTGTGATGCATCTCACTGGATAGATCTGATCGACCTCTCTGCCTGTCATGGATCTCTCTGGATGTGATAGACCTTTCTGGATAAGTGACTGGACTTCTCTCGATAAATGTGATTGAGCTCTCTGAATAAGAATGATGGCCCTGAATAAGGATCAATAAGTGTGATGGATCTCTCTGGATTAGTGTGCCAGAGCTCCCTGGAAGTCTGATGGATCTATCTGGATTAGTGTAATGGACCTCTTTGGATGTGATGTACCTATCTGAATATATATCCTGGATGTGTGATGGGACACTCTTGAAGTTTAATGTATCTCCCTGGATAAATGTCATGGAGATCTCTGACATTTGATGGACTTCTCTCGACAAGTAGGATGGACCTCACTGGATATGTGCAATGGATCTCTCTGGATGTGATTGTCCTCTCTGGATAAGAGTGATGGACCCCTCTGGATACCTCTGATGTAAATCCTCGAAAAACAACGATGGGCCACTCTGAATAAGTCTGATGGACATCGATGTATCAGTGTGATAGTCCTCTCGGAATGTGACGGAGCTCTCTAGATAAATGTGATGGACCTAACTGACTGTGTGCTGGATCTCTCTAGATAAGAGTGATGGGCTTCTCTGGATAAATGTGATGGACAGTTCTAGGTCAGAGTGAGGGTCCTCTCTGGATACATGAACCTCTCTGGATAAGTGTGGTGCCCCTCTCTAGATAAGTATTATGAACTTCCCTGGATAAATGTGATGGACCTCTCTGGATAAGTGTGATGGACATCTCTGGATAAGTGTGATGGACCCCTCTGGATTAGTGTGATGGACATCTCTGGATAAGTGATGGAACTCACTGAATAACCATGTTGGACCTCTCTGAATAAGGGTGATGGACATCCATGGATAAGTGTGATGATCCTCTCTGAATATGATAAGCTTCTCTGGATAATTGTGGTGGACCCCTCTGAATCAGCATGATGGACCTCTCTGGATGTGTGATAGACATCACTGCATAAGTGTGATTCACCTCCCTCGATATTTGTGGTGGACCATTCAGGATAAGTTTAATGGTCTTCTCTTGATAAGTGTGATGGAGTTCACTGGATAGGTATGATGGACTTCTCTGGAGAAGTGAGATGGAACTCTCTGGATAAGTCTGATGCACAACTCTGGATAAGTGTGATCACCCTCTCTTGGTAGGTGAGTTGCACGTCTCCAGATAAGTGTGATAGATTTCATTGGAAAAGTGAAATGGATCTCTCTGGATAAGTGTAATGAACCTCTTTGGATACTGTGCTGGACCTCTCTGGTTAAAATTGATGGACCTCTCTAGCTGTGAGATGTTCCTCTCTGCATATATGTGATATACATCTCTGTGTAGATGTGATAGATCTTTCGGGACCTCACCAGAGAAGCATGATGGACCCTTATTGATAAGAGTGATGGAGCTCTTTGGATAAGTGTGTTGCACCTCTTTGGAGATGTTAGATTGACCATAGGGTGAAGTGTGATGGATCTGTCTGGAAGTGGTAAATTTTTCTAGATGAGTGTAATTGATTTGTCTGGATAAATATGATGGATCTTTCTGAGTAAGGGCGATTAACCTTTTCCAATAAGTTTGATGGATCTCCCTGGATGTGATGGACTTTTCTAGAAAAGTGAAATGTATCTCTCTGGATAAATGTGATGATCTCTCTGACTAAGGCTGAGTAACCTTTTTCAAGAGGTGTGGTGGACTTCTCAGGAAGTGTAATGGATATCACTGGATAGGTCTAATGGATTCTTTGGAAATGTGATGGATCTGCTTGGATATATGTTCTGAACCTTTCTGGATAACTATGGTAGACTACTTTGGACATCTCTGGATAAGTGTGATGGACCTCGCGGAATGTGTTTGACTTCTTTGGATGTGACAGACCATTCTGGATCAGTGTGATATAGCTCTCTGGATACGTGTGATGGAGCTCTCTGGATAAGTGTGATGGACCTCAATGGATCTGATGGTCTTCTCTAGATGAATTTGATGGACTTCTCAGGATAAGTATAATGGACCTCTCCAGCTACATGTGATGGGTATTTCTGGATAAGTGTGATGGTTATCTCTAGATAAGTGTGATGGACCACACTAAATAAGTGTGTTGGACATCTCCAGTTAAGTGTGATAGACCTCTCTGGAGAAGTACGATGTGTCTCTCTGCAGAAGTTTGGACCTCTCTGGACTGACGTGATGGACCTCTCTAGATAATTCTGATAAATCTCTCTGGATAAGTGTGATAGACCTCTCCGGATAACTGCAGTGGACCTTATAGGATAATTGTGATGAATCTCTCTCGATGTGATGAATAACTCTGCATAAGTGTGATGGGCCTGTCTGAATGTGTGATGGACCTCATAGTATAGGCGTGATGGACATCTCTGGATAACACTGGTGGGTTTCTCTGGAGAAGCGTGATGGACCTCTCTCGATAAGTGTGATAAGCCTCTCTGGATATCTGTAGTTCACCTCTCTAGATAATACGATTTACATCCCTGGATAAATGTGATGGACATCTCTGGTGTGATAGACCTCTCTGTTTATGTGTGATTGCTGTCTATGGGTACATGTAATGGATGTCTCTGGAGAAGTGTGATGGATTTCTCAAGTAACAGTTATGCAACTCTCTGGATACATGTGATGGAACTCTCTGCAGAATTGTTTTTATTCTCTCTGGATAGGTTTGATGAAATTCTGTGGCATGGGAGTGATGGACCTTACTAGATGTGATGAACTTTTATAGGAAGTGTGATGGACCTCTCTAGATAAGTGTGATATTTCCTATGGCAGGTGTTTCCAAAACTAGAGGGTACAGGCTCAAAATTGAGGGGCACCTTTTTAAGCAGAACTAAGGAAGAATTTTTTTTCACAGAGAGTAGTGAATCTGTGAAATGCTCTGCCACAGATTGCTGTGGAGGCCATGGGTATATTTAAGGTGGAAGTTGATTGCTTCCTGATCAGTCAGGGCCTCAAAGGATATAGCAAGAAGGCAGGTAAATGAAGTTGAGTGGGATCCGGGATCAGCATGATGGAATGCCCTAATTCTGCCCCTATATCTTATGGTCTGATGGATATGTGTGATGGATCTCTCTGGATCAGTGTGATGGACATCTCTGGGGAAGTGTTTTGGACTTCTATGGATATGTTTGATGGAACTCTCTGGATAATATGATGGAGCTCTCTGGAGATATGTAATGCACCCCTCTGGAGACGTCTGATCGACCTCTTGGGAGAAGTGTGATGGATATCTCTGAATAAGAGTAATGAACCTCTCTGGATAGGTATGATGGACCTCTCTAGATCAGTGTACTGAACATCCCTGGATAAGTGCGATATACTCTCTGGATTTGAGGGACCTTTCTGTATATGTGTAATGGAACTCTCTGGATCAGTGTGATGGATGTCTCTGGATGTGTGATGTTTTTCTCTGCGTAAGTAGGATGAACATGTCGGTATACGTGTGATGGATCTCTCTAAATAACTGTGATGGACCCTCTGGATAAGTGTGATGGATATAAATGTGAGGTGACAAAGAAATGGCAGATGAACTTAAGGAGTACTGTGCATCAGCCTTCACTGTGGAGGACACCAGCAGTGTGCTTGTGGTCTATGGTTGTCAGGGAGCTGGAGTGAACACCATTACTATTACAAAGGAAAAGTGCGAGGCAAACTCAAAGGTCTCAAGGTGAATAAGTCACCCAGACCAGATGGACTACATCTCAGAGTCCTGAGGGAGGTTGCTGAAGAGATAACAGATGCATTGTTTATGATCTTTCGAGGATTACCTAATCTGGCATGGTCCCAGAGGACTGGAAAATTGCAAAAGTCACACCACTCGTTACAAAGGGAGGAAGGCAAAAGAAAGGAAATTATTGGCCAGTTAGCCTAACCTCAGTGGTTGGGAAAGAGTTGAATTCAATTATTATTATTATCATTATTATTATTATTAAGGATGAGACTTCAGGGTACAATGATCAAATAAGTCAAAGTCAGCATAATTTATGTAAAAGAAAATCTTGCCTGACAAATCTGTTAGAGTTCTTTGAAGAAGTTAAAAGCAGGGCAATAGATGTCATTTACTTAGATTTTTAGAAGGCATTTGGTAAGGTGCCACACCTGAGGCTGTTTAACAAGATAAAATCCTATGACATTACAGGAAAGATACTGGAGTGGATAGAAGACTAGCTGACAGGCGGAAGGCAGCAAGTGGGAATAAAAGAGGATTTTCTGCTTGGTTGCCAGTGACTAGTGGTGTTCCTCAGGGGTCAGTATTGAGCTGCTACTTTTCACATTGTTTGTTTACAATTTGTATCTTGGAATTGATGGCTTTGTGGCAAAGTTTGTGGATGATATGAAGATCGGTGGAGAGTTAGGTACTGCTGAGGAAGCAATGTGATTACAGCAGGACTCCAACAAATTAGAAGAATGGGCAAAAAGTGGCAGATGGAATACAGTTTTGGGAAATACATGTTAAAGCATTTTGGTAAAAGGAACAATAGTTGGACTATTATCTAAATGGGGAGAAGATTCAAACATCAGAGGTGCAGAAGGATTTGGGAGTCTTGGTACAAGATTCTCAGAAGATTAATTTACAGGTTGAGTCTGTGGTAAAGATGACAAATGCAATGTTGATATTTATTTAAAGAGGAATAGATTATAAAAGCAAGGAGATATTACTGAAACTTTATAAGACACTAGTCAAGCCATGGCGGGAGTATTGTCAACAGCTTTGGGCCCCATATCTCAGAAAGTATAGGAGAGAGTCCAGAGGAGTTTCCTGAGGAATGAAGAGTGAGCCTAACTGGGGCATTTGACAGGTTTGGACCCGTACTCACTGGAAGTTAGAAGAATGTGGGGGGATCTCATTGAAACCTATGGAATACTAAAAGGATTAGATAGAGGTGTTATGGTCCACACTGGATGGGTGTGATGAAACTCTGGAAAAGTATGATGAACCTCTCTGGATAAATATGTTGAACCTCTCTGGATAAGAGTGACGGCCCTCTCTGGAAGTGTGATGAGCCTCTTTGGATAACTGTTTTCGACCTCTCATTATCAGTGTGATGGACCTCTCTGGATAAGTGTGATGGTCCTCTTGTGATAACTGTATGGACATCTCTAGATAATTATGATAAGTGTGATGGACCTCTCTGGATATGTATGATGGTACTCACTGGATAAATGTGTTGAACCTCTCTTCATAAGTGTGGTGAACTTCTATGATTGTGAAGAACCTCACTGGTGATGGTCCTCTCAGGATACCTATGAGGCGCTCCAGGGTTGTTTTGAGGTGACAGACTGGCAGGCACTCTGTGAGCCACATGGAGAGGATATTGATGGGCTCACAGAGTGCATCACTGATTACATCAACTCCTGTGTGGACTATAAATGTTCCGACAAGAACTGTCCTTTGTTATTCAAATAACAAGCCATGGGTAACAAAGGACATTAAGGACATCCTGAATGCTAAAAAAAGGGCATTTAGAGATGGAAATAGGAAGGAGCTGAGGGCAATACAGGGGGACCTGAAAGCCAGGATCAGGGAGGCCAAAGACAGGTACAGGAGGAAGCTTGAGTGGAAACTCCAGCAGAACAACATGAGAGAGGTCTGGAGTGGGATGAGGACCATCACTGGGTTCCGGCAAACTAGCAACAGAGAAGCTGAAGGCAGTGTGGACAGGGCCAACGAACTTAACCTGTTCTTTAACAGATTTGACATTGTGGCCCCTGCCCATCCCCCACATGAGCCATCTGTTATCGGCTCCCAACCAACACATATTCCACTCTCCCCTCCTACCCCTCCTCACAGTCCCTCACCCTGCTCTCATGACTATACCCCTTCCCCACACGAAACCACCGCGGTGGGCTTCACAGCTGAACAGATGAGGAGACAGCTGAAACGTCTCAACCCAAGCAAGGCTGCAGGACCGGATGATGTCAGTACCAGGATTCTCAAAGCCTGTGCCCCTCAGCTATGTGGAGTACTTCGCCATGTATTCAACATGAGCCTGAGGCTCCGGAGGGTTCCTGTGCTGTGGAAGACGTCCTGCCTCGTCCCTCTGCCGAAGATGCCGTGCCCCAGCGGCCTCAATGACTACAGACCGGTGGCATTCACCTCCCACATCTTGAAGATCCTGGAGAGGCTTGCACTGGAGCTGCTCCGGCCTATGGTCAGGCCACACTTAGATCCCCTCCAGTTCGCATACCAGCCCCGACTAGGAGTTGAGGATGCCATTGTCTACCTGCTGAACCGTGTCTACGCCCACCTGTACAAGCCAGCGAGCAATGTGAGGGTCATGCTTTTTGACTTCTCCAGTGCATTCAACATCCTCCGCCCTGCTCTGCTGGGGGAGAAGTTGACAGCGATGCAGGTGGATGCTTCCCTGGTATCATGGATTCTTGATTACCTGACTGGCAGACCACAGTACGTGTGCTTGCAACACTGTGTGTCCGACAGAGTGATCAGCAGCACTGGGGCTCCACAGGGGACTGTCTTGTCTCCCTTTCTCTTCACCATTTACACCTCGGACTTCAACTACTGCACAGAGTCTTGTCATCTTCAGAAGTTTTCTCATGACTCTGCCATAGTTGGATGCATCAGCAAGGGAGATGAGGCTGAGTACAGGGCTACGGTAGGAAACTTTGTCACATAGTGTGAGCAGAATTATCTGCAGCTTAATATGAAAAAGACTAAGGAGCTGGTGGTAGACCTGAGGAGAGCTAAGGTACCGGCGACCCCTGTTTCCATCCAGGGGGTCAGTGTGGACATGGTGGAGGATTACAAATACCTGGGGATACGAATTGACAATAAACTGGACTGGTCAAAGAACACTGAGACTGTCTACAAGAAGGGTCAGAGCCGTCTCTATTTCCAGAGGAGACTGAGGTCCTTTAACATCTGCCGGACGATGCTGAGGATGTTCTACGAGTCTGTGATGGCCAGTGCGATCATATTTGCTGTTGTGTGCTGGGGCAGCAGGCTGAGGGTAGTAGACACCAACAGAATCAACAAACTCATTCGTAAGGCCAGTGATGTTGTGGGGATGGAACTGGACTCTCTGACGGTGGTGTCTGAAAAGAGGATGTTGTCCAATTTGCATGCCATCTTGGACAATGTCTCCTATCCACTACATAATGTACTAGTTGGGCACAGGAGTACATTCAGCCAGAGACTCATTCCACCGAGATGCAAACACAGGGCGTCATAGGAGGTCATTCCTGCCTGTGGCCATCAAACTTTACAACTCCTCCCTTGAAGGGTCAGACACCCTGAGCCAATAGGCTGGTTCTGGACTTATTTCCTGGTATAATTTACATATTACTATTTAACTATTTATGGTTTTATTACTATTTAATTATTTATGGTGCAACTGTAACGAAAACCAATTTCCCCCGAGATTAATAAAGTATGACTATGACTATGACTGTGACTATACCTATGTGCAACTCTCTGGATAAGATGGACGGACATCCCTGCATACATATGAAGGACCTTTCTGGATATGTGTGGTGGACTTCACTGTTTATGATGGACCTTTTGAAATGAGTATGATGGACCTCTCTAGATAAATGTGATGGACCTATCAGGAGTTGTATGATGGAGCTCGCTAGAGAATTGTGGCGGAGCTCTCTGGAGAGTGGTATGGTCCTTTCTGGATTAGTCTGATGGATTTCTCTGGTTAAGTGTGATAGCTTGCTCTGGATGTGATGGACTTCTGTGAGTAAGTGTGGTGGACTTGTCTGAATATGAGTGATGGACCACTCTGGACATGTGTAATGGACCTCTCTGAATAAGTGTGATGTACCTCCCTGGATGTGGTGGGTCTTTCGGAATAAGTGTGAGGAGCTTCTTTAGATAAGTGTGATGGACCTCTCAGGAGTAACATGATGGAACTCTCTAGAGAATTGTAATGCACCTCTCTGGAGAGATGTTATGGTTCTTTCTAGATTAGTGTGATGGACGTCTCTGGATGAGTCTTACAAAACTCTCTGGAGAAGTGTAATGGCCTGATCTGGAGAACTGTGATGAACTTCTCTGGATAAGTGTGACAGATCTCTCTGGAAAAATGTGATGGGCCACTCTCAATAAATGTGATGAATATCTCTGGATAACTGTGAGGTTGATGGACCTTTCGGGAAAAGAGTGATGGATTTCTTTGGTGTGATAGACCTCTCTGGAGAGGTGTGATGATGAAAGTCAATGTTTTTTTTGATGAACTTCTCAGATTTGTGGTCGACCTCACTGGATAAGCGTAATAGACTTCACTGAACGTGAAGGACCTTTCAGTATAAGTGCGAGGTACCTTCCTGGATGTGTGATGAACCTCTCTGGATAACTCTGTTGGACTTCTCTTTGTACGTGTAATGGAACTCCCTGGAGAAGTGTAATGAACCTCTCCAGATAAGTGGATGGATCTCTCTGGAGAATTGTGAGGGACCTCTCAGGATAAGAGTTGTGTATCTCTCTGGAGAAATATGATGGACCACTCTAGTCAATGTGGTAGAGCTCTCTAGATGTGATGAAACCCACTGGATAAGTGTAATTAACCTGTCATGATCCGTGTGAATGTGTTCTCTGGATAAATATGTTGAAACTCTCTGGATAAGTGTGATGCACCTCTTGGGATGGATGTGATGGACCTCTTGTGATAACTGTGTGCATGTATCTGCATGTGTGATGGACCTTTCTGTATAAGTGTGAAGTACCTCTCTGGATATGTGTGATGGTCCTCTCTAGATAACTGTGATGGATCTCTTTGGAGAAACATGATGGACATATCAGGATAAGTGTGATGAACCTCTCTGGATAAGTGTAATGGACTTCTCAGTATAATTGTGTGGGCCTCTCTGGATAGGTGTGATAGACCTCCCTGGATAAGTCTGATAGATGTCCTTGTGCGGGCCTCTCAGCAGGAGTGTGATAGAAGTTTCTGGAGAAGTCTCTAGAGAAATGTTATGGTTTTTTCTGGACAACTGTGATGTTCCGCCCTGGAGGTGTTATGGTCCTTTCTGGATAGGTATGATACACCTCCCTGGAGGTGGCATGGAGCTGTCTGGTTAACTGTGTGGACCTACTCTGGATAAGTGTGATGGAAATTTCTGTATATGTATGGTGGTCCTCTCTGGATAAGTATGGTGGACCTTTCTGGATAAGTGTGATGGGGATTTCTGTATCTGTATGGTGGTCCTCTCTGGATAAGTATGGTGGACCTTTCTGGATAAGTGTGATGGAAATTTCTGTATCTGTATGGTGGTCCTCTCTGGATAAGTATGGTGGACCTTTCTGGATAAGTGTGATGAACGTCCCTGGATCATGTGTCATGGTCCTCTCGGATAAATGTAATGAACCTCTCTTTATAAGTTTGATGGACCTCTCTGGATAAGTGTGATGGACTTCTCAGTATAATTGTGTGGATTCTTCTGAATAAGCATGATAGATCTGCCTGGATAAGTCTGATAGACATCTCTGCATATGTATGATGGACCTGTCTAGATAAGTGTGATGGAACTTCCTGGAGAAGTGTGATAGACCTTGCTAGAGAAGTGCAATGGTCATTTTTGGATAACTGTGAAGTCCTACTCTGGAGAGGTGTCATGGCCCTTCCTGGATATGTGTGATGGACCTCTCTAGATAAATGTGATTGAACTCTCTGGAACAATGTGGCAGACTTCTATGGAAGAGTGCAATGAATCTTTGGATAAGAGCGATGGATCTCTCTGGGAAAATATGATAGACCCTCTGGCTCAGATTTGTGGCCCTCTCTGGATGTGATGAACCCAGCTGGATGATGTGATGAACCTCTCTGGATACGTGTGATGGACCTGTTCAGAGATATCATGAAGCTCTCTCGTTAACTGTGTTGGACTTCTCTGTATGGACACTTATGTATATGTATGATGGGCCTTTCTGGATAAGTGTGATGGATATATCTGGTTGAGTGTGATGGATTTTTCTGGTTAAATGTGATGGACCAATCTGGATAAGTGTGATGCACCTCTCTGGATACATGTGATGGATCCCTCTGATGTGATGGACCTTTTTGTATAAGTGCAAGGTTTCTCTCTGGGTAAGTTTTTATGGACATCCCTGAATTTGTGTGAGTTCTTTCTGGGTAAATTTTATGGACGTCTCTGAATTTGTGTGATGGTTCTTTCTAGAGAGGTGTGATGGACCTCTCTGAAGAAGTGTGATAGATCGCTCTGGAAAAGTGTAATGAGCCTCTCTAGATAAGTGTGATGCATCTCTCTGGAGAATTGTGATGGACCTCTCTGGAGAGGAGTTATGGTCCTTTCTGAGAAGTGTGATGGTATGCTCTGGATAACTCTCATGGACCTCTCCAGATCTGTGTGATGGTCTTCTCTCGAAAACTGTGATGGACCTCTATGGATGTGTGATGATCCTCTCTGCGTAACTGTGTTGAACCTGTCTTTGTAAGTGTGATGGGTTTCTCTAAATATGTGTAATGGACCTTTCGGGAAAACTTTGTGGATCTCTCTGGATAAGTGCAATGGAACAATCTGGATAAGGGTGATGAACCTCCATGGATAAGTGTGATCTCTCTCTGGATTTGTGATATACCTCTCTGGATACATGTGATGGATCTCTCTAGATGTGATGGAGCTTTCTGTGTAAGTCTGAGGTAATTCACTAGCTAAGTGTGATGGACGTTTCTAGATATGTGTGATAGAACTATCTGGAAAAGCATGACAATCCTCTCTGGATAAGTGTGATGGACCACTCTGGTGAATTGTGATGGACCTCTGTGGATATGTGTGATGCTCCTCTCTTGATGAGTGTGATGCACCTTTCTGGAGAGGTGTTATGGCCCTCTCTGGATAAAGTTGTTGAACCTCTAAGCATAAGTGTGGTGGACCTCTCTAGATAAGTATAATGGACCTTTCAGGATAACTTTGTGGACCTCCCTAGATAAATGGGCTGGACCTCTCTGGATTTGCGATCAACATCTCTGGATACATGTGAGTTATCCCACTGGATGTGATGGAACTTTCTGAGTATTTGTGAGGTACTCCTCTGGATAAGTTTGATGGACATCTCTGGAGTTGTGAGAAGGTTCTCTCTGGATAGATGCAATGGACCTCCCTGAAGAAGCATGATGGATCTCTTTCGACAAGTGCAATGAGCACCTCTGGATAGGTATGATGGTTCTCTCTTGAGAGGAGTTATGATCCTTTCTGGATAAATGTGATGGTCCACTCTGGATAACTCCCATGGACCTCTCTGGAAAAGTATGATGAACCTCTCTGTAAAAGCACGATGGACCTCTCTGGATCTGTGTGATTGTCCTCTCTCAAAAAGTATGATGGACCTCTCTGGATAACTGTGTTGGACCTTTCTTTGTAAGTGTGATGGATCTCTTTAAATATGTGCAATAGGCCTTTCAGTGAACTCTTTAGACATCTCTGGATAAGTGTGATGGAACAATCTGGATAAGAGTGATGAACCTCTATGGATAAGTGTGATGGCTTTTTCTGGATTTGTGATTTACCTCTCTCAATACATGTGATGTATCTCTCTGGATGGGATGGAGCTTTCTGGATAAGTGTGAGGTACCTTTCTGGATAAGTGTGATGAACGTCTGTGTTGGACCTCTCTGGTTTTGTGATCGACTTCTCTGGATATGTGATGGACTTCTCTGGATGTGATGGAGCTCTGTAGATGTGATGGACCTCTCAGTATAAGCATAGCTGTATAAAAGGGATGGACCACTCTGAATACGTGTGATGGTCCTGTCTGGATAAGTGTGATGTACCTCTCTGGAGACATCTGAATATCCTCACAGAATACGTGTGGTCCTCTCTGGATGTATGATGATTCTCACTGAGTGAATGTGTTGGATATCTCTTTATAAGTATAATGGACCCCTCTGAATAAGAGTGATGAACCTCTAAGGGTATGTGTAATGGACCTCTCTGCATAAGTGTGATGGACCTCTCTGGATTGGTGAATGACCTCTCTGGATACGTGTGATAGATATCTCTGAATATGATGGATCCTTCTGCATGTGTGAGGTCCCTCTCTGGTGAATTGTGATGCACCTCTCTGGAGAGGTGTTATGGCCCTCACTGGATGAGGATAATGGACGTTTTGGGTTAACTTTGAGGACAGCTCTGGATAAGTGTGATGGACCTCTCTGGATAAGCATGATGGAGCACCCTTGATAAGTGTGATGGACTTCTCTGGTTAAATGTTATGGACCACTCTGGATGAGTGTAATTGGTGTCTCTGGATCTGAGGAACTTCTCTGGGTAAGTATGATGAACCTCTCCGAGTAAATGTGATGGACCTTTCTGGATAAGTGTAATGATCCTCTCTGTGTGATGGAGCTCTCTCGATAAGTGTGATGGACCACTCTGGAACTGTGATGGACCTCTCTGAATGTGATGAAGCTCTGTGGTTGTGATGGACCTCTCAGTATAGGCATAGCTGTAACAGTTCTACACTATCCACTGCAGGCAGAGGTACCTGAAACACAACCATTGCTCTAAGTCTTCACTCAGTCTCCAACTGCAACTTTCTGTGTTTCATTCCCAACTGTAATCCAGATTACCTTGACTGCATCTAACCACCCCATGCTGCGATCATCAAGGAGAGGGCAGCAGCTGCACAGGAACACTACCTGCAGATTCACCTATAACAGTCACACTGATCCAATTTGGAAACATTTTAGCATTGCTTCAATGCCAGTGTCTCAATCCTTGTGCAGAATTCTCTAAAGATTTATTTGCAGGTTGAATCACTGGTGAGGAAGGCTGATGTAATGTTAGCATTCATTTCATTAGGGCAAGAATATAAGAGCAAAGATATAATATTGAGGCTTTATCAGGTAGTAATGAGAATTCACTTGGAGTTTTGAGAGCAATTCTAGGACCTGCATCATAGAAACAATACACTAACATTGGAGAGGGTTCAAAGGATATTCATGGAAATAATTCTAGGATTTTAACATTTATTATATGAGGAGTATTTGATAGCTCTGGACCTGTACTCACTAGAATGAGTGGGTATCTCTGAATCGAATGTTGAGAGGCTTCGACATAGTAGATATGGAGATGATCTTTCCTGTGTTGGGAGAGTCTAGAACCAGAGGACACAGCCTCAGTATTAAGTGGCATCCTTCTAGAATGGAGATGAGGAGGAAATTCTTTAGTCAGAGAGTCGTGAATTTTGTGGAATTCATTGCCACAGGTGGCTTTGGAGGCATTCCTTGGATATCTCTAAGACAGAGGTTGATAGATTCTTGGGTAGTCTGGGCATGAAGGGATACAGGGAGAAGGTGGGGAGATTGGGATTGAGAGGGAAATGAATTCGCCATGATGAAATGTTGTAGCTCTGGTGAAAGCTCACTTGATAGGCCAAATGGCCTAATTCTGCTCCTATGTCCTAATGTCTAAATCTTGGAAATCACTCTTCAGCAGTATGTTGGTGTGCTTTCACCAGAGCTACAACATATCAAGAGAGCAGCTCACCACCTCTTTCTTGAGGACAATTAGGGAAAGGCACTAATTGCTAGCTTTGCCAACAATACTCTGATCCTGGAAAATAAATAGTTTATTAGTGTCCATGGATACAATGGATTTGATTGAACAGACTAAGCTGAATATGTGACCACTTAGTATCTCACAGAAACTACTGTAAGTACTAGAAGACACCTCTCTAAGCTTCAACACTAATAACAGCTCCTCCTTAGAATATGGGAACTCTTAGTGAGATTATGTTTATTGGCCAAACCTCTACTAAATCTAGTTACTTGCATAGAAAGAATTACAGTCTACAAATCAATTAATTTGAATGAATCAAGGACAATGGAATTAGACAACCCAAGTGGTTTTTGTTTTTGTCATGTGCTTGTAGGAAAATAGAGGTTGCCATTTCATGAAACAGCTCTGTAACTTCCATCTTGTGAACGGTTTGAGAATTGTTTCTTGCTCTGTGATAGTAAGGGGATGCAGTAGATATTATATATTTGGACATAGAGAAGGCCTTTGTCAAGATGCCACGCATGAGGCTGATTGCCAACTTAAGAGCCCATGGTATTACAGGGAAGTTACTGGTTTGGTTAGAGAAGTGGCTGATTGATAGGACTTGGGAGTCCTTTTGCAGAACACAGCGAATGGTTAACATGCAGGATGTATTGCTGGTGAAGAAGGCAAATGCAAAGTTTGAATGCATTATAAGAGGTCTAGAATACAAGAGCAGGAATGTGATGCTGAGGGTTTATAAGGCATGGATGAGGCCTCAGCTTGAGTATTGTGAACAGTTTTGGGCTCCAAACTCCAAGAAATGATGTGCTACCATTGGAGAGGGTCCAGAGGAGGTTCTCAAGGATGATTCCGGGAATGAAACGGTTATCGTATGAGGGATGTTTAATGGTTCTAGGTCTGCACTTAATACAATTTTGAAGAATGAGAGGGGATCTCATTGAAACCTTTCAAATATTGAAAGGCCCAGACAGAGTAGGTGTGGAAAAGGATGTTTCCCATGGTGGGGGAATCTAGGACAAAAGGGCACAGCCCATTTAAAACAGAGATGCAGAGAACTTTATTTAGCCAGGGGGTAGTAAATTTGTGGAAACTACAACCACAGGCAGCTGCGGAGGCCAGATAGTTGGGTGTGTTTAGGGCAGAAATTGATAACTTCTTGATTGGATACAGTATCAAAGGTGATAGGGAGAAAGACAGGGAGTGGGGCTGAGGATTCAGCCATCATTGAATGGCAGAGCAGACTCAATAGGCCAAATGGAGTTATTCTGCTCCCATGTCTTAATGTCTTATGGTCTTTTAATATAATCAGTGTAATTGAATATGGACGTAAGGATTTTTGCTATTGACCTGCTCAACCTAAGATCATTTTCAAATAAGTTGTGTATTGTATACAACGAGAGGTTTGCAGAGGTAATCTCGCTATCTTGGTTCAGTGTCTGAGTGACCTGGTTTAACCAATCAGAGTCAAAGTTGAAGAGAATAAAACTCAGCTAGGACATGAAGTTGTGCCGATTTTGGCCCACAGCCAATAAGAGGGTGTTATACGTCAGTCACTGGTAACACTGAAATGCAACATTTGAACTGGTAAAAAAAATGAACATAGTAGCAGACACTTCGAATGCAAAAATAGCGACAACTCTCTAACAATCAGAGAGCAACCACTGTGGATGTGGAGTACCCTACATGCACGTGCAGACTGCAGTGGCACCACGAGGAACACATAGACTCCTTTTACTGGGATCACCTTTTCTATTCTTTGACTGTTCCTGGAGGTTCAGGAAGACGTAATGGGTGTGCACATAAATATTCATGTGTAAATTCAAGAGCGCTTCCATTGAGATAATAAATGTACTTGTTAGTAATTTCAGATTCTCCCTGTGCCTCTCTGATCACTGTCACAAAGGGGTAAATCCTTGTAACAAGTTATGGTTTGAAGATTCTTTTCTAAGTAATGTATTTTTATTTGGACTCAAAACATCATTAAGATTAAGTTGTGGCATCACTCCTAGGGTCACTTCACTAGTTTGGCCAATAAACCAAGGATTATAACTCAATAATTCCAGTGTTTATAAACTAAGTCTAGAAGTGGGAATCCTCCCTTACTTTGATCAAGTTAACACAGCAAATTATCATAGACTTTAACCACTACACCAATCACTACTGAGTTATTTTATTTTCTCTATCAGATCACAAGACTATATTATATAGGAGCAGAGCAAGGACATTCAGCCCATTGAGTTGGATCTGCAATTCCATCAGGACTAATTTATTATCCCACTCAATCCCATTGTCTTGACTTTTCCCCATTTCCTTTGATGACTCAATACCTGTCAACTTCCACATGAAATATACCCAATGACTTGATATCCACAACCATCTGTGGCAATGAATTCCACAGGTTCTTCTCCTTTTGGCTAAAGAGATTTCCCTTCATCTCTGTTCTAAAGGAATGACCCTCTATTTTGAGGCTGTGCCTATACAACCAGACTTCCTCAGTATAGGAAGTATCCTCTCCATGTCCACACTAGGCCTTTCAACATTTGATAGGTTTCGATGAGCTCCCCTCTCATTCTTCTAAAGTCATATGAGTAAAGACCTGGAGCCATCAAACACACCTCATACGTTAATCTGGCGATTCCCTGGATCATTTTTGTAAACCTCTTCTGGACCCTCTCCAATGCCAGCAACAACTTTATCAGATAAGGGACCTAAAACTGGTCACAATATTGTGAGTGACCTTACCAATACCTTATAAAGTCTCAGCACTATATCTTTGCTAGTCCTCTCAAAATGAATGCTAACTGCAATAGAAGCAACAGACGATTACTTAGTTGGTATTGAAGCTTTTGTGTTCGGGGGTTATTAAAGAAAATTGGAGGACACAGCATCGGGGCAATAGACTGCTGTGGATTTAGGAATGGTTAAAAGGCAAGAAACAAGATTGGAAATAAATGAGCCATCTTTGCATTGGGAAGATGTCTCTAAAGGGTTCAGAGGTTCATTTTATTATCAAAGTATGTATGCAGAATGCAACACTGAGACTTGTCTTCTCCAGATAGCCATAAAATACAGAAAACCATAGCAGTAGTTGAAAGAAAGACATCAATGCCCCTCTGCATGAAAACAAAAAGAAACAATAACTTTCAAACCCCAAACCCCACCCCCAACCCCTTCCTTGCACAAACTGACAGATCACCCACATGGAGAACAACAATAAGAACCTCAAACCCCAAAGCCCCCAGTTCACCAACTGGCAACAAGAAAGAATGGGCAAGAACACAAAAAAAATCAGAGAACTAATAAAGTCCAATATTAAATGCAGTCCAATCCAGAAATCTGAGAATTTCAATAACATCGCCAAGAGCGTCGGGCAGTGACTCGAACCAGCAGCCCCTCTGGTTGGGAGAGGGGATAGCGACTCCAAGGGGAGCCGGTGAACAAAACTAAGACTCTGCTGCTTACAGTTATATCAATGATATCCATGGAAGGATTAAGTCCAATGTCTATACGCAAGATGTTCTACAGATGCTGGAAAATTAGTGCAACAGACACAAAATGCTGGGGGAGCTAAACTCATCAGTCCAGATGAAGAGTCTTATCCCAAAACATTGTCTGTTTATTCCTCTGGACGGTTGCTGCCTGACCTGCTGTGTTGCTCTGGCATTTAGTGTATATTACTGAAATATAATTTATCCAAGTTTACTGCTGATGCAAAGCTGAGTGGCAGTGTGTGCTGTGTTGAGAATGCAGGGAGGCTTCAAGTCTGTGAATAGTGAAAATGTCATCATCATCATCTTCATCATTATGTGTGTATCGTATGATATTGGTGATCATGGTCTTTATGATACATGAGGGACATTTAAGAAATTCGCAGATAGGCACATGGATAATGGAAAAATTGAGGACTATGCAAGAGGGAAGGGCTAGATTGATCTTTATCATCATCTCCATTTTGTGTTGTGTCACAGGACATTGGTGATCATGGTCTTTCCATGAAAGTGATTGCTCTTGACACATTTTTCTACAGAAGTGGTTTGGCATTGTCGCCTTCTGGGCAGTGCCTTTACAAAACTGGTGACCCAGCCATTACCGCTGCTCTTCGCAGGTTATCTGTCTGGCATTAGTGGTTGCATACAAGGACTTGTGATATGCACCAGTTGCTCATATGACCATCCGCCACCTGCTCCCATGGCTTCACGTGACTCTGATCAGGGGGCTAAGAAGGTTCTACACCTTGCCCAAGGGTGGCCTGTAGGCTAGTGGAGGGAAGGAATGTTTTACACCTCAGGTAGAGACTTACCTCCACCCTGCCACCAACAGTGAAGACATGGCAGATGGAGGAAAACTGCTATCCATTTTGGTAGAAAAAAGTGAAAAGGCAGAGAGCTGTTAATTAATGAGAGTTCAAGAGGTGATAGTGTTCAGAGAGAACTGTGTGTCCTTGCATACAGATCACTGAAAGCTCGTGTAACAAATCATTCAGTTACAAAGGCAAATGGTACATTGGTCTTTATTGCAAAAGGATTCAAATCCAAGTTGAGCGCCCTTCTTCATAAGAATGAAGCAACTTAGGCTTCTGACGAAGGAAGGATGGGATTGCAATAGGCATGCAAGGACGATTCACCAGAGAGTTGGATGTGTTTTTTATGTGCAAAAATATTCTGCAGAATTTCGAAGAATGAGAGGCATTCAGGTTCAAGAACATTCACTACCCCTCAAACATCAGGCCCTTGAACATAAGGGGATAACTACACTGACTTGAGGTTCCCACATCCAATGATCTACTTTAAGGACTCTTTATCTCATTACCTCATGTTCTCGTTATTGATTACTATTTATTTATATTTGCATTTGCGCAGTTTGTTGTCTTCTGCACGCTGGTTGATTGTTCATTGATCCCGTTATTGTTACTATTATATGCATTTACTGAGTATGACCATAAGAAAATGAATCTCAAGATTGTATATGGTGACGTATATGTACTTTAATGATAAAATTTACATTGAACTTTGAACTTTAAGAAAATGTGGAATTCCTTTGCTCTGACTGAGTGTCTAGGTCCAGGGTTTATAATCTCATATAAGAGGTCAGTAATTCTAGACCTTCAGAGAAATGACCAGAGAGTAAAAGACCAGCTAACTCCTGCATAACAGCAGCAACTGAGCTCAGTACCAAAAGGACAAAAGCAGGAAATGGTTTGTTTTAACAGAACTGAGGAGTTGTCAGTCACAGTGTTCGTTCATCCCAGGAAGCAAGGAGGAGCGAAGGAAACCCAAGTATGGGAGGGCTGAGGCTACAGCAAATGGGATCGTATGGTAGCATACTGGTTAGCACAATGCTTTACAATGCAGGTGACCAGGGTTTAATTCCCACTGCTGTCTGTCTGTAAGTGATTTGTACATTCAACCCATGACCACATGAGTTCTCATGCCTTCCTCGCACAGTCCAAAGATCCGTTAATTGGTAAATTGTTCCATAATTACAACAAGGTAAAATCAGGTGTTGCTGCGAAGCACATCTCGGAAGGCTGGAAAAGCCTATGCCACACTGTATCTCAACAGATAAATAAATATAGAAACTTGCCCAGATACAGGATGAAAATACTATGCAAATCAAACACTAATGAGAAATATAATTGCTGTCATATGTCCCTGCCTTCAATTTACTTAAATTGCTTATGCACAAAGCAACAAGAAAGGCATAACTGACATCAGAGTAGAGAACAGAAGGACCCCTTCCCTCTATAGTCAGAGTAGAGAACAGAAGGACCCCTTCCCTGTATAGTCTCAGTACAGAACAGAAGGACCCTCCCCTCTGTAGTCCGAGTACAGAACAGAAGGACCCCTCCCCTCAATAGACCAGATACAGGAAACCTTCTTCTCAGTGTACGGTTAATCAGAATCCTATCCAACTGTTACATACGTGGGTTTTGACCGAAGAAAAATAATGGCCGGAGTCTCTTCTTAATTTTGTGTAATGGTGTTTATTTGTTGGTGAACAAAATCAAACTTTTAAACATTAGTGAAAACAGTGAAAATAAAACTGTCACTGTTTACAAAAGGATATCTACTGGAAAACACAATTATAACAACCTATCATGGCCCATTGGAACTCCCGGCAGATCAATCTCTCTGTCTGTCTATTGCAAGCAAGCCATCCTGTTTTTTAGGTACCAGATCTTGCCATTAACAAGACTACAGATAAATAAGAATATGTTGCACTCCACGATGTAGTTACGATCATATTTAAAAATAAACAGAGGTATCTATCTTAAATACAGTATACAGTCAAAATATTCACATTTACACGTCACCCATTACTAAATCCTGCCATGTGTGGTGAAAAGTGAGCCAGGAAGAGGTGAGTCTGTGGAATTCATTGCCACAGGCAGCCATGGAGACCAAGTATATTTCAGGCAGAGGTCAATAGATTCTTGATTAGACAGGGCATGAAGGGATGTGGGGAGAAGGGAGAAGTTTGGTGCTGAGAGGAAAAATGGATCTGCCATAATGAAATCACAGAGCAGACTTAATGGGCCAAATAATGTAATTCTGTTCCTATATCTGATGTTGTTATGGAAAGCATCATAAAGCAAAACTTTCTGGAAAATATACCAAGGAGAAGACATTGAGGTGTACACACTCAGTGCAATGGCAAGGCAATGTGTGTGTGTATGGGTGTCAATGTGCAAGTATACGGAATGTGTTAACCAAGCACTCACCATCACGCCAACCCTTTCATTTTCAACTTCTAGAGGTACTGCAGCTTCCACCTTCCACTGAAGTCTGCAAATTGTCATGTCAGTGTAACAATTCATCTACCAAAGATCCCAGAGATTTGTTAAGTTTGGTGAGAGCAATCTCCTCTCATTACAAACCACCTTTTCAGTTGGGAAATCAAACCAAACCTCAGTCAAACTCATTCTAACACTAAAGATATTCTTAGCTTGCTGTGAGCTTCCTTCTGTTTTTTAAACAAACAATCTGTTAGTCTTTTCTCTTATCTTAAACTGCCTGCTGTTATTGTTTCAATACTTTTTTTGCCACAAAAAATGCTCATTTAGAGAAAAAAATCCTTGTTTCAACCATTCACCAGCTCTTCGGTTTATGAATGGTAAAGCAGAAATGATTCAGACTGAGAAGCTCCTTTCATGAGCTCATCTTACACCTACTGGAAAAGCTTTAGCTATGTGGCCATTTTAACCATGGAGAAAATACCACTACTAGTTTGTGCACTTCAAGTTACCTTGCTCTAGCAGTCTTGTTGATGAATTAATATTTGCAAAGTTTCAGAAATGTCCTGATGTAAAAATAATCCCATGAGCATCTTGAGACCCACTCAAGTATCTGGGGCCTCGGCTTAAAATCTGAACTAAAGATTCAAAGTTCAATAAAGAAAGAAAGTTTATTACCAAAGGACTAACAGTATTTCTCACCATATACTGAGATTTATTTTCATGCAAGCATTCACAGTAAATCCAAATAAACAAAAAGCAAGCAAAAATAATAATCATAAATATGCAATAAATATCGAGATGAAGAAGTCATGAAAGTGAGTCCACAGGTTGTGGGAATATTTCATTGTTGGGGTTAGTGAAGTTGAGAGAGTCCCTTCTGGTTCAAGAGCCTGGTAATTGAGGGGTAATAGTTGATCCTGAACCTGATGGTGTGGGCCCTGAGGCTCCTGTACCTTTTTCCTGTGGGTAGAAGTTAAAAAGAGGTATGTTCTGGGTGTTGGGAGACCCTGATGATGGACGTTGCTTTCTTCTGACAATGTTTCACAATTCTCTTGAGAAATTTCCTGTCTGTTCTTGTCTAAGCTGTTGGCTTTGTTTACATGGTCACTGCCACCACTGTACAGGCCAACAATTATTGCCCCACTCCCACTGCTTGTGAGAGGGTGAGGAGGGTGGGGTGGGGTGGTGAGTCATTTTCTTAAATCACTGTAGTCTTTCTGGAGAACATCTGTGGACAGGAATACTGGCCTCTTCCTTCTTCCTTTCCAGTCCTGATGAAAGGTCTTGTCCTGAAATATCCATTGCTTATTCCTTTCCATAGATACTGACTGACCTGCTGAGTTCCTCCAACACTTTGTGGGCATTGTTTTGGATTTCAAGCAATTGCAGACTTTCTTGAGTTTAGAATTGTTCTTGAACCTTGTGGGTCCTAAGGCTCCTGTACCTCCTTCTGGATGGCAACAGCAAGAAGAGAGCATGGCCTTACTGATGAGATGGTGAGGGGTGGGGGGGTGGTGGTGTCCCTTCAAATGTGTAACTTCAGATAGCACCTTACGTTACTGAAGTGCCAGCATGATTATGTCCTCGGGATTTCTGCTCCAGAAGATGTTGCATTTGTCCCTCTCCAGAGCTGAGTATGCAGCCACCATGCCAATCTGCCAACTGTTCCAATGTTTAAGAATTAGAATACCACATTTTTATACCATCTCCCTGCATCTCATTGGCAGTGAATCTTGTTAACAAGCCAAATAAAACTGATTTTTGCATGCACCAAAATAGCTCATCAATTTTTAAAAAAAGAGATTCGACAAATCGACCTTCTTTGGTAAGATTGGTTGCCACATGCGTGTTGGCTAACACAGCAAGCAAGCATTTCAATACCACACAATCTTTAACCTTCTCCTAGGGCACTGCAGTAACAGGATTTTTAGTTTTGAAAGGCAGAACAAAATGATACTCTTTCCAATGCACCAAACATCTCCTGCTGGTAGTGTATTGAGAACCAAACTTAATTTCAAACTTTTTTTTCCAATTGTCTCCCTAGAACCAAAAAACTGGAGTGATGTTCTATAGCAGTGGTTTAGGTATCCAATAGGAAATGACAAGGTGCTTCATCACGGCAAAATAACATCTCTGCTTACTCCCTCCTTTGCCCAGCAATACCTCCTTTCCACTAGGGGTCAGGGATATAACACTAAATGACAGAGTCTACCACTAATCACACCAGGCTCCCATCATAGGCACAGATTAATGACTGGAGATTCATTAGTGGTGGGTGCAGAAAATGCTGATTTGCCTTTTCTCTTTGATTATTGGTCTTCAGATTAGTAAAGTTGTTTAACGAACCAGATTACGTGTTTTGGTGTGAAAGGCGGGGAATGCAGGGTATAGTATAATGACAAGTCAGATCAGGACGTGGGTAGTTCCAGCAACTGAGAGTGGTAAACGGAATCACTGATGAAGGTGAGGTGTGGCGGATGAAGTCAGAAGGTGATAATGGAAGAGCCTTTATTTTTCAGATTGGAGGCCTGTGACCCATTGTGTGCCACAGGGATCAGTGTTAGGTCTCCTGTTATTTAGAATTTCCATTAGCAGTACAGATGAGAATGCCCTGAGAATAATTTATTTATTTACTTATTTACTTATATTTTATTATTTATTTAGAGATACAGCATGAAAGGCCCTTCTGGCCCTTCAAGTTATGCCACCCAGCAATCCCGTGATTTAATCCTAGCCTAATCACGGGACAATTTACCATGACCAATTAATTTACCAGCTAGTATGTCCTTGGATTGTGAGTGGAAATGCACTCACTCACAGGGAGGACATACAAATTTTACACAGGCAACAGCAGGAGTTGAGCCCAGGTCACCTGTACTGTAAAGCATTGTGCTAACCAGTACGCTACCATGCCACCAGAGTTTGGCATAGTTTGCAGATGACACCAGAAGTTGTGGTATATTGGAGACTGAAGACAGTTAAGTACTCTGTCCATAGTTGCTGGTCTGTCTGTGTGTGTGAGTGGCTGTATACGCAGCTGAGAGGGAGGAATAGCGTTTACTTCACTGTTGTTGTCTCATTGCTTGCTACGTTCTGTTTTGTTGTGTTCTGCATTGTTCTGCTGAGCATTGTGGGCATGCTGTGTTGACACCGGGATGTGTGGCGACATTTGCGGGCTGCCTCCAGCACATCCTTGGGTGTGTTGGTTGTTAATGCAAATGACATATTTCACCACATGTTTCATTGTACTTGTGAAAATAAATATGCAAATGAATCTCAACATGAAACAGTACAGACAAAATTTATAGGGATGTTACCAGGTCTGGAGTTATAAGGAATGATTGAATAGGTTAGGACTTTATTCCTTGGAATGTAGTTGAGAGGAGATTTTATAGAGGGATATAAAATTATGAGGGGTGTAGACATTGTAACTGCAAGCAGGCTTTTTCCACTGAGGTCATGGGTTAAGGGTTAAAGGTGAAAATGAGGGGATACGTCTTCTCTCAGAGGGTGGTGAGAGTGTGGAACAAACTGCCAGCTGAAGGAGTGAATACAAGCTTGATTTCAATGGTTAAGAGAAGTTTGGATATGTACATGGATGGTAGGGATATGGTACAGGTCAATGGGATTAGACAGTTTAATCAGTTCAGCACAGACTTGATGGGCCAAAGGGACTTTTCTATGACTGACTCTATGAAGCATGTTATCTGAGAGTACAATAGAATCTAGATCAACTAGGAAGTGGGCCAATGTATAGCAGATGGAATTTAATTTGGACAAATGTGAGCTGTTGCAATTTGGTAAATTAAACCAATGGAAAGCCTGCACTAAATGGGAGGGGTCTAGAGAGTGTTGTAGAGCAAGTAGATCTAGGAGTATAGGCACATAGTTCCCTAAGAGTGGAGACACATGTAGACAATATATTTGCCACACTTGCCTTCATCTATCAGGGCACTGAGTACAGGAGCGTGGACACTGTACTACAACTGTGAGCATTGCAGGTAGCACCACATTTGGAATATTGTGCACAGTTCCAATTGCAAAGCTAAAGGAAGGATTTAAAATGGAAGGGGGGCAGTAAGGATTCATGAGGATGCAGCTGGGGTCCTGTGTAATAAGCAGAGACCGGATAGACTAGGATAGACCAGATAGACTTCTTCTCCCAGGAGGCTAAGAAGCTGTGGTATGCCCTTACAGATGTTTGTAAGAATTGTGAGGGGCACAGATAAGATGGATAATTACAGTTTCTTCTTCCCCAGAGTAGTCTAGAAGTAAAGATCATGGATTTAATAAGAGGGGAATGATTTAAAAGGGACCTGAGGGGCAACATTCTCACAGAGAGAGTGATGGGTATATGGTGGGTGGTGGGTGTATAGAATGGGCTGCAGAGGCAGCAGTGGAGGCAAGTACAAATGCAGCATTTAAAAGGCATTGGGCAAGTACAAGAATAGGAAAAGCCCAGATGGATATGGGCAAAACACAGGCATATGGGACTAACTCAGGTAGATAGCTGGTCAGTGTAGACAAATTGGAGTGAAGAGCCTGCCGTATCCATGATTTATACCATGATGACTCCGTTGGTGTCTAATTCTGGAGGTACCACCGTATACTCTGGACTACTGTACGTCCACGCGTTTTTACGTATTCCCCCTTGTTTGACATTTTGTGCATATGAATATCTCTGAAATCACCACATTACTGATAAATGGCTCCAAAGTTTTCTCAAAGCTTTAAGTTCCCGTTTGCTCTTCAGTGGACTGCGGTTCCTGTCGGGTCGTCCAAGAGGAGTTGCGACTCTTATCTGAGCTCAGCCTAAGTGATCAAAAGCCAGTCGGCAACAGAGGGGCCTTAACTTTCTAATCCCAATCCCTGTGGAGCTGGATCCAAGGGTTAGCTGGGTAGACGGGGGGAACTGTTCTCCTTTGGTCTGAGACCGTGGAACTGGTCGATAACGTTGGAAACGAGACTATTGGGAGTGTCTGTTGCAAGGCTGATGGATGGGGCTGGCACGTTTCTAGCGCGTGGAGGAGTGTAACTTTACTGCCGAAATGGACCATTCTGGAAGCCTACAAACACTCACGAGTAACCCAGCCGTCACTCAGACCCTCGGGCTTTGAATGGGAGCGGGGTTTGGGGGGGGGGGGTATGGCGAAGCTGGTGATAACAGGGGGCGGTGAATTGCGGGCAGTCCAGTCTGCTTGGTGCTTAGCCTGACTCTCCCCGCGTACACACACGTGTGCTCTCATTCATATGCATGCGGCGCCCCGTCACTCCCACAGCTAGCAGCCTGTGTGATTCGATGCTGCAGATTAAACCCCTTCCCCAGCCTTTTAAACCAGGCAAGCTCGATCTTTCATTTCTTTTTTTTTTGTCTGTCTATGTGTCGTTGTGTGTGGATCCATCGGATGTTCTCGGAACATGAATACAAGCGAAAGGTAGAGAGAAAGAGAGAGCGATAGGGAGAGAGGGGGGGAGGAGAGAGAGCTTGAGAGAGAGGGGAAGAGAGAACGAGAAAGAGAGAGAGGGAGGGAGAGGGAGAGAGAGAGGGAGGGAGAGAGAGAGAGAGAGAAAGAGAGAGAGAGAGAGAGAGAGAGAGAGAGAGAGAGAGAGAGAGAGAGAGAGAGAGAAGCTAGCTACCGTCAGCAGGCTGTATTTGCATTTTCAGCTCTGCTCGGGTAGAGGATGTGGAGAATCTGACTTTCCAGATCGGGGCGGATGTAGCCAGGGTTTAAACGAAGGCGATCGGCAAAGAGGGAGAGCCGCTGTTCCAGATGTTGCTGCAGCTGTGCTATCTGTGGCTTTGCGACGGGCGGAGTGAAAGGCACACATCTGGATAGCCCCCAGCCTCCGCAAGGACAGCAGGACCGGTGTGTGTCTCTAGGGGGGCAGTGAGGGAGTGTGGAGTCTGTCTGAGCCGAGCCCAGGGTACACCAACACTACCAGTGAAGATGCCCCTCCAGCCTACTGCAACCTTCCTGAGGGCGAGACTTCTTCTGAAGTCTCTGCGGGCGGTTCGGGAAGCCTGCTTCTTCTAACGCCAAGGACAGGATCGCCAACCTTGGAGCAGCTCGGTTTCTGGAGCTGGAGCCTTTGAAAGTGCCGCTGGAGCGAGAGGCTGCAAGCGGGAGTCGGGAACTGGCCGTGGTGCTGAAACAATCAACAGCGAGGAGGAACCGGGATCTGAATCGTTCTCTCTGTTGAGGATGGGATTATATACAGGGCATCAATGCGCAGGAACGACCCGCTCGCCCTAAATCAACGCGATTGCTTATTTATTTCATTCTTTTTCTCTGCTCTGATCAAGACTGAGTCTCCGGGAGCCGCTGGATCAGCCAGGGAAGTGTGTGTGAGACGAGGAGAAAAGCTCCTGAAACCGGCCCTCAGCTTCTCTGACTGAAGCAAATTAATGTTTCTTCGCAAAGGTAAAACAATCGACACATTGTTCTAATCTTCTGTTATGTATCAGTGCTTGCTTGTCTACTGAACAATAAGATCTCTGCTTGCAAAATATGTGCGTGTGGCAGAGATTGCATATTACAGTTCCTTCTCGAGGGTTCAATCGTTAAAAGATCCTTCAAAATGTAGAAGACACTGAAATATTAGGGAATATTAATAGCCATTAATAAAATTTGGTCAAACTGGATTAGTATCTGAATTCTGTCGTTTTGATTAATAAAATACATCATATTTCAATGAATCCCTCATCATAAGTTCTTAAACATTTAAATATTTATTTAGTATATAAAATAGAGCTGAGCGGAGGCTACAGATTAACTCTTTACAAACTGCAGTGGATAGAAGTGTAAGAATAGAAAAAAAAATCGATGCATGTTATTTGGATCTGGTGGTGTCATGTATGTATTTTATGGTAAATTCACTAAACTGGTCTTTGCAAAAATAGTTTTTGTATCCACTGACCTCGAGGGAGAAGTCGGAACCGTGTGTTTGAAATATCACAGTATCCTAACAAAGCTGGAAATTATTTGTAAGAAGTTCGAGTCATGTAGACTTTTTCAGCGATGAATTCAATTTGAGTTCTGGGGTGTAGACACGAAAAAAAGATGGAGGGAAGGAAATCAAATTTGGGTCACCGTCTTTATTGGCATCTGTGTATTCTTCTTGCAGTAGACAGCTGGTGCAGGTGTGTGTGTGTGTGTGTGTGTGTGTGTGTGTGTGTGTGTGTGTTTTCTCTCTCTCTTGCTCTCTGAGTGCATAGCTTTCTGTATCTCCCTCTGTATAGGAGGCAAGCAAGGGTGTCTCATTCTCTGTGACTCTCTCTCTCTCTCTGCAAATTTGTACTCAGACGTGATTGTGTGTACATGAGTCTATTTGTTCTTTGTCCTCATGAAAATTGGCCTTCATATGCTGAGGAGTTGGTAAAATCTATCCTTTTTCGGAGCAGAATCTGTGCTGGGTAATAGTCACCAAAGGACTAGAGCAAGTCAGCCACCGATGCCTTTTACAGAAGCATCATATGCTGACTCTCACTGCTTGGTGGGTGAAAAGTATGTGTCCTTGGATATTTGCTGGAGATCTCGTGGATTGTCCAAGCAGTAAAATGTTTAGAGCACAACTGGATCCAGTGAGGCAAAATGATCAGATGGGACAAACATTGTTTCTAAGTAGCTAAATTGTTAGAAAGGTTTGGAAGAATGATTATTGTGCATTGCTCCTTTTTATTGTAACTCCGCCATGGAATGCAGTGAAGATAACACTTCACTGCAAGATGCACATTCCTCTTTGCAATACCCATATGCATTTATAGTAAATGTATTAAAACTCTATGATTTATTTTATTTAAAGTAAATTGTTTCTGTGATACGAATAGGCAACATAGCAAAAAAAGTTTGTAGATAATGGCAGCACAGAAGTGGATATATGTAGCCAGCAATGTGTTGTCAGCAGATAACCAGCATGTGCTGTTTAAGAGCCCAGAAAATACCATTGGATGGATTAGCAGGTGTACATTTAATGCAATCCCATGCTACCCTTAACCTGCACTGTTTTCAAGTACCCAATAACTCATGACAAATATAGGTTCAAAGACCAGGTGGTTCCAGCTTCCACTACTGTCACTCAATTCATCTTGATTTATACATCACCAGAAAATTTATAAATCTAGAGCACACGATCCTCTATCCAGATTCAGAATCTCTTGAAAGAACTGATTGTATGATAATATTCCCCAGCTCTTCCTTAGAATCTATAGGATCTCCGACAACTCATCCAAAATTCGCTCTTTATGCTGAATCATCGCAGTGTACGTTAGCAAGAAATTCCACTATGAAGACTTCAGTACTCAAACTGGTCCTGTCTAGGCCATTCAAATGCTGAGTAGAAGTGTTACTTCAAAGTCCAGAGGTGTGATTCACCATGGCCCCAGTGTGTTTTTGGATAAACTAACCTGGAACCTCCACATCAGAAATTGTTTTTAGTCATCATGATCAGAGATCTGGAAAGTCACAACTATTGTTCCTCCACACACAATAAATGAACTGCAGCTTTGATTTCCTGGAAAATTTAATGCTGAACTTGAAAATGAAAATGTACATTTAGCATTACAAGGACTTTGAACTAGTAGATGTGGAGATGATACATCTATTTATGAGGAACATAAATCTAGAAATAATCTAGGAAGTATAAACTTGTTATCAACATTTTTATTGATGTATTCAGAGGGAACCTTATTAGCTAGAGGGTTGGGAGTATGTGGAACTCACTCCCATTGGGAGCAGCTTAGCTGTAAATTAAAGCTGGATTTAAGGAGGAGCTGGTTAAATATGTAAGTTGTCATACTAGAGGAAGCTCAGTGTGGTGTATACCCCTGTGGCTGGATGGCTTACACCACCTAGCCATCAGCTTCTTTGAGATAATTAGAGGAACAGTAACTGGGTTTAATTTTAATTCTTATATTATTCAGTGGTTCCCTCCAGGCTCTGAAAATTTCTGTTGCTTAAGGACCAAGTCAAGTTTGGCCCCATTGACCACACACTCTAGTGATCCACTGGGCTTTATATGATGGTCAGTGACAGTGAGCCCTATGAGAGTAGATAGTTGTCCTGAGGTATCTCTGATCTAAAGAGCAGAGGGGTTGAAGCAGACTATGAATAGCTCCTGTAGATTTAAAGAAACTCTTCTCTTCACTTCTAATCAAAACTGCAGACTACTCCTAGAGACTGCAGTTTAAAATGGATTCCATCTGCAGTAGAAATAAGAGAATACCACAATAAGATAACTGTCACAGAAGTCTGGTTAAATACCTTTACCCCTCTGCAGAATTTGCTTGTGAAAGGTCAGGGTTAGCTTAATTATTCATTCAGCATTATAGGGGAAAGCTTTACAAATAATCAGCTGACAGATCTGATGTGATGTAGGCTTACTCTTAAGGGAAGTATTTCCCATTCCCAAATCTCCAGAAGCTGCTGAAATTGTCAGGGGAAATGACCCAATTTTGTAAAGAGGGAACATGAAGAGAAAGAGCATTTCCAGAAAATGAAATCACAGTGGTGTAGAGAAGCTTAGCTGTTGTGACAACACAGGCAGCAAACAAGCCTCCAGGATGCAATAGATGGATTTAAATATTACATGTCAATCACTAAGCCCATTATACACACTGGCCATGAGACATAAGGACATACAAAGTCAGAGGAAACCATGTGTCCCCTCAAGCCTGCTTTGCCATTCGATAAAAGCTTGTCTGATCTATGATCCAGAAATTATTTTATTGCATTACTCTCTTGATTACTTTAAAATTAAGAAATCTATCACTTCCTGTTATGAGTGAACCTCCACAACACCGGATAGAAAACTGTTAGACAACCTCTCGGTAGAGAACTCCAAAGAGTCATTGTCCTCCACATAAGGGAGTTATTATTCATTTCAGTCCTAAGTGGTCTATATTTTTTTGAGTCTGTGGTCCCTACTTCTACGGAAACACCTCTCTTGCATCTATCATGTTGGGTCTTCTAAGAATTTCAATCAGGTCACCAAATTTCATAAGCCCATTTTATTTTCTCAGTGCATGCATTTTTATTAAAACTGAGAGCTTGACCCAGTTACAACAGCCCTGTGTAGTAATAGATTCCACACCTTGACAGACTTCCACAGAAAGAATTCTTGTGTTGTGCTCTATATATAAAATGAAGTGTTCCTCGTGCCCTGGACAACTTCTGAAATCCTAGAGTTGTATAGCACAGAAACAGACTGACTGGTTCATGTAACCATCCTCTGAGAAAACAAACCTTCTCCATGGATTTCCTTTAAATATTTCCTGCTCCATCTCAAACCGTTGTCCTCTCTTCCACTGTTGGAAAATGACTATTACGTTCCCTTTCATGATAAGATCATAAGGCTGTAAGGTATAGGTGCAGAATTATGCCATTTGTCCCATTGAGTCTGCTCCATTTCATCATAACTGATCCACTGTCGCTCTCAGCCACAATCTCCTGCCTTTCCCAATATCACTTATACCCTGATGGATCAAGAATCTACCAACCTCTGCCTTAAATGCACCCATTGATGTGGCACCCACGCCACCTGTGGCAATGAATTCGACAGACTAACCACTCTCTAGCTAAAGAAATTATTCTTCATGTCTGTTCTAAAAGGAAGGCTGTCTAAGTCAACTGTGCTGCTCCAAACAGTGCTATATGAGGTCATTCTTACCCTCAGCCATAAAGGTCTATAATGAGTCAATCTATACCTGGGGAGGTGATGACTCCTTCCTGTTAGACTGTTTAAGGTAACATATTGTTTTATTTATTCATCTTACTTCTCTTCTAATATTGGATTGCTACTGTGACACTGTAATTTGTTTGGGGTCAATAAAGTATCTTTCTATCAATCTATCCATTCTGAGGTTGTGTCCTCTGGTTTTAGATTCTCCCACTATTGGAAACATTCTCTCCTTATCCACCCTATTGAGGTCTTTTATCATTCGATAGGTTTCAATGAGGTCATCTCTCATTCTTCTAAATTCCAGTGAGTAGAGGCCCAGAACCATCAAATGCTCCTCATATGCACATGTTGCAAATTATAAGCACACACCTACTCTAACCTTCTATCCTCCCCAACTATCTCCCTGGTGAATGCCTGTAAGTATTCATTTGGGACCCTACTTGTATCCATTGGTGGCACAATGTTATTTTGTTTGCTAAGGGGACTTACCCTTTCTCAAGCTGTTCTCTTGTTTATGATAGAAGATTTTGGAATTCTCTTTATCTTTAATTCAACATCAGGGAGAACAGATGGCTGTCACTGCTGATGTTAATCTATCACAGGAGCTTGCTGTGCAGAAACTGACCAACATTTTTGTCTCCACATTTACTCCTTTTCACCAACAGTTTACTGGCTGCGAAGAGCCTGGGGCCACTCTGAAATATGAAGTTCACATTTTTTTTTCTGTCATTATCTCTGGCTGAACAAATTTTTGCTTCTAGTTTAATCATACAAGAAAGGCAATTGAAAATGAAGAACACCATGTTGATCTGTCCATTTGAGAAGTGGTTAAGGGTCAATGATATTAATGGTTTGGAGCTATGTACATCATCCAAACTGTGTAAGGATGGCAGATTTCCTCTTCCAATGCATGTTAATGAGTTACTTACTGCCTATTTTGCAGCTGGTATTTAGGGCAGCAATGAAAGTCCTTCATTAATGTCTGTCTGTGACTATCTTCGCTATTGTGCCCCAAATGTGGTTCAGGGTCCTCATTTTTCCTCTATGCTATGGCATCAAGTTGTCTTGGGTCTCCCACATTTTCCCCGCCTTTCCAGGGTTCAGAAGAAGTGTTGTCTCGATGATGGAGTTGTCCTCTCTTCTCATCCTGTACCCAATCCACCTCCAACATTTCCTCAGAATAATTGTGGCCATGTCTTTTCAATGACACTGAAGCAGCAGGGAATTGTTGGAGATCTTTCTTGGCCAGAAAATACTAAGGATCTTCCAAAGGCTCATGGTGTGGAATGATGACAGCTTGGTAGGGTTGTTCTCTGTTGAGTGCCAACATTCTGACCTGTACAAGAATGTGGACAGAACACCGTTCTGGTACAGCTTCTTCTTGTTAATGAACCACTGGGCTTTGTTAGCGTGAGTGCCACTGCTACTGATATTTATATATTAATTCTGATTTATTTAAATAAAATAATTAAAGTTCCACTCTGCTATGGTGGGACTTCACATCAGATAATAAAGTGCTTGATGAGATCAGCAAATTCCAATCAAAAGCAGTAGAAAGGCAGAGAACTGAAAGCTGGTGAAGCAATGTGACTGATAGGCTGAATATTTCTCATGATGAATGGTGTGTAAAAGCTTACAATACTCCCCCAAATAACATATAATTATGGTCAGGACAATTGTTCTATATCTAGGTGCTATATATTCCACTCCTGCTACTACTAGGTGGCTCTGTGTAAAATCAATGACCCCTTTTCCGCCTACTCTGGTAATTCCGGTGTCTAGTGATCATTGTTTCATTTAGCTGTATACGTGTGTATTGTCCTTCTCAGCCAAATAACAGACCTGATGTTTTGGAGATCAGGATTTCTTTGAATTTATTTGTCTAAATATGGGTATCACAGGGAAAGCAGTATTGCCCATGCTCATTGGAGATAATGATGAATAGGTTCCTAGAGGCTCTGCAATTCAAGGAAATAAGATACTCCTATGAATATGCTGGGGAGGGAATTCCAAGAATTGGATTCAATTTCAATCAAGAACTGACATTATATTTTACCAAGTGGGGCTGGTGACTGGCTTAGAGGGGTGGTGTCCTTCTGTGCCTGCTGCCCTTGTCCTTAGTCACCAATTTGAGTGTGAGTATTATATGTTGTAGATGCTGATGGAGGGGATGAATGTTTAGTCAGTGGACATGGTGTTAGTTAAGAAGACTGTTGTGTCTTGTCTGGTGTTGATATCCTAATTACTGTTGTATGTATCTGCACTCATCCGTGAAGATGAAGCCACAGTTGATTTGTAGATGATGGCAATGGTTTGGGCAAACAAACAATCTGCTGGAGGAACTCAGCTGATCAAGCAGCATTTGTGGGAGGGGGGCAGGACAATTTCTCCAGCAGACCGTGGGTTGCTAGATTCCAGTTTTTTGTATCTCCAAAGACTTGTAGTGTCAGAAGGGAGTCAATCATGTCAGCTTACCCAATTTTAGACTTGATTTTATAGCCTCTGAATGTACTGTATGTGGATGGCCCATTTAATTTCTGCTCTATGGTAATGCATGGTATTGATGGTTGGGGACTTGACTAATGTGTTTGCATACATGTGTGCAACTGTATCCTACTTATGTTCAAAATATTTATTGTCTGGCACCTTATGTTTACACTCACATCCACGGGCTGAATTGCTACCTCTCATGCCCATGCACGGGCTGTCTTATTGACGGAGAGACTGAAATAATTGTATCAACAGTAAGCATCTAAATTTATGATGGATTACGTGAAGATGGTGGTGGTCCAGGATACCATTCTGAGGAACTTCACAGTGAAGCCCTGAGGTTGGTGATTGATCATCAACATCAGTCCTCCTGTGTGCAAACAGTGACTCCAATCACTGCAGATATTTTATTTTCTCCTTGGTGTCTATGACCTCAGCTTTTCACCAGGGTAGCTTTTTCCAAGGACTCTGTTAGATAGCTCTGAGACATGGCAGAATGTTATCAGTTGAACTCTTTTCTGTGCCACATTCAACTCTGTCTCAAGCATCACTGTGCCTTCCTAACTCGAGCATCCTGTGTAATCTCTTACAAGGTTAAACCCAATATTACACCTGGTGGCTAACATATATTGGGCCAGGGCACACAGAATCTACAATGCTAAATCTACACCATGTTTCAATTTTGTGAATTTCGACACTCCTCCTGACCTGCCTGAAGCATGTGGACAGGAACATGAACAAGCAGATGCAGGTGCATGTCAATGGGATAGGCAGAATAATAGTTCAGCATGAACTAGATGACTGAAGGGCCTGTTTCTATGCTTTAGTGTTCTATGTCTCTATGACACCATGACAGATGCAATGAGTTAGATTGGCATCATGTCCAGCAGAGACATTAAGGGCCTGTTCCTATGCTGCACTGTTCTACATTGTCCTTTGTTGTCCTTGGGCTTCCTGAACATCCCACCACGGGTAGCCGTAACTTCCCTCTGGTCCTCTTTCTTTTAGGAATGTCCTTGAAATCTATTTAACAGTTCTTGGTCACCTCACTTAAGAAAACATAATTTATGGTCTTTGTTCTGTGAAGCCGTTCTAGGCATTTTCCCCATTCAAAACATTATAAGCAAGTCATTGCTGTCTAAAACAAATAATTTGGTGTTGGAACTGGCCATCAAGAAGCAAAGTTCTGAGGTTTTGTCTGGCTGACTTTCAGATGTTACCTGATCTGCTGTGACATCTGAATACTTTCTGTGGACTCATCTGGATTTTCCGGGTTCCATGGTCTTCTTTGTTTCGTGGCTGTCTGCGGGAAGTTGGATATCAAGGCTGTATTGTATACTGCATACTTGCTTTCACAATAAATGTACTTTGAATCTTTGAATCTATGTGGCAGAGCAGGAACTCTGCACAGCAACAGTTCTGTACGGGGGTTGATCTCAGCTGCCAGGAGTCAGAGGGTAGTTCATAGCACATTTATTATCAAAGAATGTATAAATTATACAACCTTGAGATTTGTCTGCTTACAGGCAGCCACAGAGCAAGAAACCTGAAAGAACCCAATTTTTAAAAAATGACCAACACCCAATGAGAAAGAGAGAGGGGAAAAAATCATGCAAAAAAAAAAAAAAGCAGGTACCAGCATTCAGAACGAAATTGAGTCTGTAGACTGGACCCGGAACAGGTAGAGTAGGCTCACGTCCTCAGTGTCAGTTCATCGCATTGCAGGGTGAATCACAGTGAAGCTCGCAGGTGCTGAGCCCAAAGCAGCTGGAGCACAACACAGCCTCAGCCATAGCTTGGACAGAAATGCTTGTCCATTCTTTTGCTGTTGAAACCATCCATCCATCCACTTGCCAAACTGAATTGCTGACTTGCCATCTCCCCAATATGTCACCAATCCATGCGACTGAAATTTACCCCTGCTGAAGGACCGACTTTGTCAAAGAGAGCAGTTTGGAGACAGTCAGGTAAAAGCTACTGATGAACCTTTGTGGAAGGCTCAGCAAGATTATTCCCTAATAGTATTTAATGCCAGATATTAAAATTAATATGTATTATTATGCAGATTAATACCAGAGAATAAAGCCATTATTGAAGATTATCCCACATCTCTCTTCTCATGTGTGTGCTCATGGAAGGTTTGTAGGTTAAAATTTAGATCTTCTATTCTTTATTTTCAGGACAGGGATGGATGCAGCTCATTGCCTATGTTAACTTTTCATCTTTTGCTTTGCATAATTGACATTTCAAACAATATTTCAATGCTGAAATCACTATAATCTTCCATTAATATTAAACAATTTTATTATTTTCTGTCTTGTTCTTTGAGATCGGGTTGTGAATGTTGGATTTTGAGACACTGTGAGGAATTTATCATTTCTCCTTCTCCAAAAAGCTCTTGAAGCAAATGGGTTATGAGGTTTATTAAAAGGAATGAAATTTTCTCTGGAAGTGGTGTTTCTATAATTACCAGACTGAAAGATTGTGTAAATGGTGTTAAACCAAAATGCTAAGTGCAATGTCCCTGTTGATAGGAGAAAACACTGAAACACCTCAGTATTTAAAAGGCTGCTGTACAATGATCATCTCTTTCAGAGTGATGAGAAACAATTTGGATTTTTCACAGAGCAAGATCCCAGAACTAGCAATGAGATATAAGATTAGTATTGTTCCAATTAGCCACAGTTGGCTGAGTTGGATTTCTCTCATTTTTTGTGCCATATTATACAGTATTGTGCAAAAGGCTTATATATGTATATAGCCAGGGTTACTAAGACATTTGTACAGTACTGAAGTATATTTATGTGTTGCACTGTAATGAATCAGAATCAGGTTAAATATCACTGGCATATGTCGTGAAATTTGTTAACTTTGTGATGGTAGTACAATTAATACATGATAATAAAGAAAAGAAACTATGATTACAATAAGTATATGTGTGTATATTCGATAGTTAAATTAAATAAGTATGGCAAAGACAAAAAACAAAAATATAGTGAGGTGGAGTTCATGGGTTCAATGTCCATTCAGAAATAGGATGGCAGAGGAGAAGAAGCTGTTCCTGAATCATTCAGTGTGTGCCCTCAGGCTCCTGCACCTCCTTCCTGATGGTAACAGTGAGAAGAGGACACTTTCAGGGTGGTGGGAGTTCTTAATGTTGGACGTTGCCTATTTGAGGCATTGCTCTATGAAGATATTTTGGATACTACAGAGGTTAGTGCCCATGATAGAGCTGACTAGGTTCACAAATCTCTGCAGCTTATTTCTATCCAGTGTAAAAGCATTCCCCTCTGCCTCACTCCCCTATACCGAACGGTAAGGCAGCCGATTAGAATGCTTTCCATGGTACATCTGTAGAAATTTGCGAGTGTTTCAGGTGACATACCAAATCTCCTCAAACTCCTAATGAAATATAGCCGCTGTTTTGCCTTCTTCACAGCTGCATTGATACATTGCAACAAACAAGAAATTTTGTGCAAAAGTGTTAGGCACATACATATAACTGGGGTGTCTAAGACATTTGCACAGTACTGTAGTAATTTTATGTATTGTACAGTACTGCTGCCACAAAAAAAAAACAAATTTCATGAAACTTGTGAGTGATGATAAACCCGATTCTGATATGGGTCTCTATTGTGGACTGAGAGTGGGAAGGGAACAAAGAGAGGGGAATCATGGTTGAAAAAGAGGAAGGGAGATGGGAGGGAGTAGGATGCACCAGAGAGACATTCCATAATGATCAATAAACCAATTGTTTGAAATCAAATGACCTTGCCTGGCATCTCAGGGCTGGGTGTGTCAGCACTCGCGCCACCCCTCCCTCGGTGCTCCAGCATCACCATTCCCAACATCCTTTGCTCCCGCCAGATTTATAAACTTGCTCTCCACTTCGCATTAACAAGTACAGTATTAGGCATACTAACCATTTATTTATTTATTAATTTATTGAGATACGGTGCAGAATAGGCCCTTTGAGACATGCCGCCCAGCAGTCCCCTAATTTAATCCTATCGTAATCATGGGACAATTTACAATGACCAAGTAACCAACTAACCAGTAGATCTTTGGACTGTGGGAGGAAACTGGAACACCCCGAGGAAACCCACGTGATCATGGAGAGAACATACAAACTCCTTACAGGCAGCAGCAGGATTTGAACCTAGGTGCCTGTACTGTAAAGCATTGTGCTAACCATTACGCTCCCTGTGCCTAATACTTCTGTACTGTATTCTATACCAACTAGATCTTCATTTTCATTTTTCATATGAGCAAGTGGAGTCTCAGTATTGTATCAGTGAAGATCTAATCACCTAACTCTGAAAAATTCAAGCTTCTTATTTCAGTTGAGATAGTTATTCGTTGATAAATTTTCTTTGTGAAGTTTCTGATTCATCCGCTTACCAGATAAAGATAAAAAGACATCAAAGTAGAAGGAGATAATGAGCAGTCTCTTCGCGCCTGACTGAACTGTGAATGACTTCCTTGGCTACAGGCAATCGTACAATCTCGGCGAGGGCACAACAAGAATCTCCCCTGAACCGAGAGGGATGCACTCGAAGATCAGATGATCAGATTAGTGTTGGCCAAAGCTGAACTACCTCTTTAACCATGCTTTCATTTCCTCCCTGCAAGAGATTTCAGAACCAGAATCAGAATCAGGTTTAATGTCACTGGCATATGTCATGAAATCTGTTGTCATGTGGCAGCAGTACAATGCAATACATTATAATAAAAAATGGTTAATGAATAGTTCCATTAAACATGTAGTGCAAAAATTTCTACAACGGAGAGCATTCTAACTGGTTTGGTGTGGTGGGGAGGGGAATACAGCCCAGGATTGAAACAAGCTGCAGAGAATTGTAAACCTTGTCAGCTCCATTGTGGGCGCTAGACTCCAAGGCATCTTCAAGGAGCATTGCCTCAGAAAAGTGGCATTGAGGACCACCATCACCCAGGACATGCCCTCTTCTCATTGCTACCAACAGGTAGGAGGTACAGGAGCCTGAAGACACACAGTTAATGATTCAGGAGCAGCTTCTCCCCCTCTGCCATCCGATTTCTGAATGGATATTGAACACCTGAAAATGATCTCACGATTTTTTTATTTCTATTTTTGCACTAATTAAATTTAAATATATGTATACATTAGCCGGCTGGTGGTGCCATGACATCAGCGCTGGACTTTGGGGCGGAAGGTCCCGAGTTCGAATCCAGCCGGCTCCCGTGCTCGCTTTCCATCCGTGCTGGGTTGAGCGTTGAGCTAGCAACTCAGCCTCATAAAAAAGAGATTGCCTGTGACAGAAACATCAGCAGCAAAAGTTGATGCCCTATGCTCTCTCATGAGTTGAAAGGCAATTTCTCTTTTCTCTTCTATGTATATATATATATATATATACACACACACATACACACACACACACACACACACACACACACACACACACACACATATATATATACATACCAGTGACATGACATCAGGTTCAGAAAAGTAGTGATGGGGGACCTTAAAATTGGATGCTGCCTTTTTAAGTCATCGTTTCTTGATGATATCCATGATTTTAGACCATAAGACAAAGGAGCAGAAGTCGGCCGTTCAGCCCATAAAGTCTGCTCCGCCATTTTATCATGAACTGATCCATTCTCCCATTTCGTCCCACTCCTCCGCCTTCTCACCATAACCTTTGATGCCCTGGCTACGCAGATACCTATCAATCTCTGCCTTAAATACACCCAATGACTTGGCCTCTACTGCTGCCCGCGGCAACAAATTCCATAGGTTCACCACCCTCTGGCTAAAAAAATTTCTTCACATTTCTGTTCTGAATGGGTGCCCTTCAATCTTTAAGTCATGCCCTCTTGTACTAGACTCCCCCATCATGGGAAACAACTTTGCCACATCCACTCTGTCCATGCCTTTCAACATTCAAAATGTTTCTATGAGGTCTCCCCTCATTCTTCTAAACTCCAAGGAATACAGTCCAAGAGCGGAGAAACGTTCCTCATATGTTAAGCCTCTCATTCCCGGAATCATTCTAGTGAATCTTCTCTGTACACTCTCCAACGTCAGTACATCCTTTCTTAAATAAGGGGACCAAAACTGCCCACAGTACTCCAAGTAAAGTCTCACCAGTGCCTTATTATCGACTGTACTGGATTGGGTATTGTATAATGAACCAGAGGTGATTAGAGAGATCGAGGTGAAGGAACCCTTAGGAGACAGTGATCATAACATGACTGAGTTCACTGTGAAATTTGAAAAAGAGAAGCCGAAATCTGATGTGTCGGTATTTCAGTGGAGTAAAGGAAATTACAGTGGCATGAGAGAGGAACTGGCCAAAGTTGACTGGAAAGGGACACTGGCGGGAAAGACGGCAGAGCAGCAGTGGCTGGAGTTTATGCGAGAAGTGAGGAAGGTGCAAGACAAGTATATTCCAAAAACAAAGAAATTTTCAAATGGGAAAAGGATGCAACCATGGTTGACAAGAGAAGTCAAAGCCAAAGTTAAAGCAAAGGAGAGGGCATACAAGGAAGCAAAAATTAGTGGGAAGACAGAGGATTGGGAAGTTTTTAAAAGCTTACAAAAGGAAACTAAGAAGGTCATTAAGAGGGAAAAGATTAACTATGAAAGGAAGATAGCAAATAATATCAAAGAGGATACTAAAAGCTTTTTGAAGTATATGAAGAGTAAAAGACAGGTGAGAATAGATATAGGACCGATAGAAAATGATGCTGGAGAAATTGTAATGGGAGATAAGGAGATGGCGGAGGAACTGAACAAGTATTTTGCATCAGTCTTCACTGAGGAAGACATCAGCAGTGTACCAGACACTCAAGGGTGGCAGGGAAGAGAAGTGTGCGCAGTCACAATTACAACAGAGAAAGTACTCAGGAAGCTGAATAGTGTAAAGGTAGATAAACCTCCCAGACCAGATGGAATGCACCCTCATGTTCTGAAGGAAGTAGCTGTGGAGATTGCAGAGGCATTCGCGATGATCTTTCAAAAGTCGATAGATTCTGGCATGGTTCCGGAGGACTGGAAGATTGCAAATGTCACTCCGCTATTTAAGAAGGGGGCAAGGAAGCAAAAAGGAAATTATAGACCTGTTAGTTTGACATCGATGGTTGGGAAGTTGTTGGAGTCGATTGTCAAGGATGAGGTTACAGAGTACCTGGAGGCATATGACAAGATAGGCAGAACTCAGCATGGATTCCTTAAAGGAAAACCCTGCCTGACAAACCTATTACAATTTTTTGAGGAAATTACAAGTAGGCTCAACAAGGGAGATGCAGTGGATGTTGTATATTTGGATTTTCAGAAGGCCTTTGACAAGGTGCCACACATGAGGCTACTTAACAAAGTAAGAGCCCATGGAATTACGGGAAAGTTACATACGTGGATAGAGCGTTGGCTGATTGGCAGGAAACAGACAGTGGGAATAAAGGGATCCTATTTTGGTTGACTGCTGGTTTCCAGTGGTGTTCCACAGGGGTCCGTGTTGGGGCCGCTTCTTTTTACATTTTACATCAATGATTTGGTTTATGGAATAGATGGCTTTGTGGCTAAGTTTGCTGACGATACGAAGATAGGTGGAAGGGCTGGTAGTGCTGAGGAAACGGAGAGTCTGCAGAGAGATTTGGATAGATTGGAAGAATGGGCAGAGAAGTGGCAAATGAAATACAATGTTGGAAAGTGTGTGGTAATGCAGCAACCATACGCTCAACCTGGAGGTTAACCTTAAGGGTATCCTGTACGAGGATACCGTTGCATCTCAGAACTTTGAATTCTCTCCCCATTTAAATAATAGTCTGCCTGTTTATTTCTTCTGCCAAAGTGCATAACCATACACTTTCTAACATTGTATTTCATTTGCCAGTCCTTTGTCCTTTCTTCCAATCTATCCAAGTTTCTCAGCAGACTCTCTTTTTCCTCAGCACTACCGGCCCCTCCACCTACCTTCGTATCGTCAGCAAACTTAGCCACAAAACCATCTATTCCATAATCCAAATTTTGTCCATTTTGCAACTACTTACCATTAAATGGAGGGAGCTTTGACTCACTGATCATCGGATCATCATGGGCTTTTACCAGTGAACAAAATCAAGTCAAGTTTATTGTCATCTGCATAAGTGCACAGTGAAGTACAGATACAATGTGAAACTGCTTTGCAGCAGTAGCACAGGCATGTAGGGACAGACAACACATTGAATATGGATTATACATAAACTAGACATTAAATTGTACCATGCAGTGGAAAAAAGACTGTGCAGAAACATAATATTAGTTATTAAGTTATTGTATTTGTCAAAAACAAAGACACAACTGAAGACATCAGTAGTGGTGGAAGAGGCCTTCAGCATAGGAACCAGCCATCAATCACACAGTTTACCCTCAGTAGCAAGCATTGAAGAATTATTCCTGTATACTCACACTCACTAACACATCTTGAATGCAGACCATCTCCCCTCTCCCTCGACTTAGCAGCAGGGGGAAGGAAACCCACCAGATGTGATGAGCAAGGCTCACACAACGGAACGAAGCTAACTGCAAACTGATGGCAGCAAAATCGCAGCTGTTTGATTAAAGGATTTGCTTTAAGGGTTTATCTTTACATGGAGCTTCCTCCCTCCTGCTGTGCTTTAAGAAATCAGTGTGTCTCACTGCGGTAACCGAGGGCCAGCTGCCCAGCCTGCTTCTCCCAGTGATGAATAAGTGACATTACCTGGTAAAGAACAGTTTGACCTTCAGAGAGGAAGGGATTCACTGTGTGCACATTGCTCGGTCTGTTTTTTTTTCACGCTTTGTTTGGAAGCATTCCCTTCATTTGCTCTCATTTAACTTGCTATATTCGGAAATAAATCATAAATAGAGGAAATAGGTTACAAGCAGTGCATGTCTTGATCTTCATTCACTCATTCATCAAATCAACATATTCCACTTGCAATATGTCAATGTCACTCACACTGTCTCTTCAATCACGGCACCCGTGAAGCATTTGGTCACCTACACCAACACGGCAAGCCACAGCCCCAAAGTAGGACTAAGGAATTTTACCATTGATGGTACACTGTAAGGCATAGGAACACACACAAAATCCTGGAGGAACTCAGCAGGCCAGGCAGTGTCTATGGAAATGAAATAAAAGTCAATGTTTTGAGCCGAGGCCCTTCATCAGGACTGAGAAGGAAGGGGGAAGATGCTAGAATAAAAAGGTGGGGGGTGGGGAGGAAGGAGAATAGGTTGAAGCTGATAGATGAAGCCAAGTGGGTGGGAAAGGTAAGGAGCTGGAGAGGAAGAAATCTGATAAAACAAGAGAGTGGATCATAGGAGAAAGGGAGGGAGGAGAGGACAGAGGAGGGAGAAGCAGGTGAGAAGATGTAAAAGGCTAGAGTGGAGAAGAGAAGTAGAAGGGAGGGGAAGGGATTTTTTTTTATCCCGAAAGAGAAATTGATATTCATGCCATCAGGTTGGAGGCTACCCAGATGGAATATAAGGTGTTGATCCTCCACCCTGAGAGTAGCCATGGGCCGACATGTTGGAAAAGGAATGGGAATTGGAATTTGGCCACCTGGAAGTTACACTTTTGGTGGATGGAGCAGAGATGCTCGACGAAACAGTCCCCCAATTTACAATGGGTTCCATCAATGTAGAGGAGGCTGCTCTGGGAGAACAAGACACAGGGCATAGGAGCTGAATGAAGCCATTTGGCACATTGTGTGATTTATTATCCCTCACAGCCTTCTCATTTGACATCCCGGACAATCAAGAACCTATCAACCTCTGCTTTAAATATACCCAATGACATGTCCTCAACAACTGTCTATGGCAATGAATTCCACAGATTCACCACTCTCTGACTGAAGAAATTCTTCCTCATCTCTATTCTAAAGGGTCATCTATCTGTCTTGATGCTCTGTCATCTGGTCCTAGACTTCCCCGCTATAGGAAACATCCTCTCGATGTCAACCCTATCTAGACCTATCAATATTCGATAGGATTCAATGAGATCACCCCTCATTCTTCTAAACTCCAGCAAGTGCAGGCCCAGAGCCATCAAATGCTCTTCATACATTAATGCTTTAATTTCCAGTATAATTGTCGTGGACCTCATTTGGACCCTTACCACTGCCAGCACATTCTTTCTTGGATAAGGGGCCAAAAACTGCTCACAATACTCCAAGTGCAGTCTGACCAATACCTCTTAAAGCTTCAGCATTACTATTGGAGGAATAGTGAACCCATTCCAATGGAAACCAGACGTACTGGTTACAAACCCAAACAAAGCATTATTTCTGAGGTTTTACACAAAGACAGACCACTCACATTCTTCCTCCAGCCTCACGGGGGGGCGGGGGGAGGGGTGGGTATTCGTGGACTACACCCCTTCTCCCAGTAATGGTTACTCACCTTTCAGCAGTCTTGAAAACACATGAAAACTGTGACAACTTTGGGGATTTGCAAGATGACTCAGTATGGAGGTTGAGAGCGGTTGTAATGTCAACATCCATAGATCTCTGAAAGTTGCCATGCAAGTTGTCAGGGCAGTTAAGAAGGCATGTGGTGTGTTGGCCTTCATTAATCAGGGGGATTGGGTTCAAGACCCACAAGGTAATATCCCAGCTCTTTAAAACTCTGGTTAGACCATAGCTGAAACATCGTATTCAGCTCTGGTTGCCTCATTATGGAAAGCATGTGGAAGCTTTAGAGACAGTGCGGAGGAGATTTACCAGGATGCTGACTGGATTAGAGAGCATCTTATGATGATATTTTGAGCTAATTAAGTTTTTCTCTTTGGAGAAAAAGAAGATGAGAGGTGATTTGCTGGAGAGCTGTATAAGATGAAAAGAAGTTAGAGACCTTTGCCCTGGGTAACAGTGTCCTATGAAAGGACATAATTTTAAAGTGATTGGAGAAGTATGGGGGGTGTCAGTGGTAAGTTTTACATAGCGAGAGGGGTGGGTACATGGAACACTCTGCTAAGATGGTGGTAGGGCAGATATTTTAGAGCATTTAAGCAATTCTTGGACAGGCACATAGATAATAGAAGAGTTATCTAGGAAGGAAGGGTTAGATTGATCTTAAAGTAACCAAATTAAAATGTCAGCACAACATCACGGGCTGAAGGGCCTATACCATGTAATAGTGTTCTGCATTCTATATTCCAAATTTTAAACAAGTAATAAGATTTTATCAACTGTGAGACCCTGCACTGAAATGTACATTGGGACAAGGGCAACATGTTGGGGCAGGGAGTGAGCGATGTAAATAAGTAAAGAGTACAGAGAAAAGTTACAAGTATGTTGTTGGGACTGGAGGAGCTGAGTTAAAAATAAATATTGAATAGGCTACGATCTTATTCCTTAGAACATAGAAGTTTGAGGAGAGATTTGATAGAGATATACAAAATTGTAATGGGTATCGGGAGAGTAAATGCAACCAGGACATGTATCACACAATAAACAGTAGGGCACTGGGAGTGTGGTAGAAAAAAGGATCTGGGAATACAGGTCCATAATTCATTGAAAGTGGCATCACAGGTTGATAGGGCCATAAAGAAAGCTTTTGGCATATTGTCTTTATAAATCAAAGCATTAGGTACAGGAGATGGGGTGTTATGTTGAAGTTGTATAACATTTTGGTTAAGCCTTATTTGGAGTGTTGCGTGCACTTCTGGTCACCTACCTACTGGAAAGATGTAAATAAAGTTGAGAGAACAGAGAAAATTTACAATGATGTTGCCAAGACTGGAGGACCGAGCTATAAGGAAAGATTTTATAGGTTAGGACTTTATCCCTTGGGACTCAGAAGATTGAGAGAGAATTTGATAAAGATATACAAAATTATGAAGGGTATAGAGAGGGTAAATGTAAGCAGGCTTATTCCACTGGGGTTGAGTGGGACTATAATCAGAAGTCATGGGTTAAGAGTAAGAGGAGAAGGGTTTATGGGAACATGAGGTGAAACTTCTTCACTCAGAGGGCCATGGTGATGTGGAACAAGCTGGCAGTGGAAGTGATGGCTGCAAACTCAATTTCAATGCAAAAGTGAAGTTTGGATAGGTGCATGGATGGCAGGGTTATGGAAACCTTTGGACTGGGTGCAGGTCCATGAGAGTAGGCAGCTTAAGTGTTATTATCAAACTCCATATATGTCACTATTTACAACTCTGAGATTCATTTTCCTGTGGGCATATTCAGTAAATCTATAGAATAGTAACTATAAATGGATCAATGAAAGATCAACCAGAGTGCAGAAGGCAACAAACTGTACAAATACAAATATAAATAAATAGTAATAAATAATGAGAACATGAGATAATGAGATAAAGTGTCCTTAAAGTGAGATCATTGGTTGTGGGAACATTTCAATGATGGGAAAGTGAGATTAGTTATCCCCTCACAGTACCCTGGAGGAACTCAGCAGGTCAGGCAGATTCAGTGGAAATGACGAGTCGAGGTTTCGGGCCGGAACCCTTTGTCAGGACTTCGACAACCCTTCCGGCCCGAAACATTGACTCATCGTTTCCACTGATGCTGCCCGACCTGCTGAGTTCCTCCAGCGTACTGTGAGTGTTGCTTTGATCCCAGCACCTGCAGATTATTTTGCATTTAGTTATCCCCTTTTGTTCAAGAGCTTGATGGTAGAGAAGTAGTGACTGTTCTTGAACCAGATGGCAGCAGCAAAAAGAGATCATGGCTTGGCTGGTGAGGATCTCTGATGATGGATGCTGCTTTCCTATGACAGTGTTTTATGTAAGATTTTGTATTTTTTGTAGGATCTTCTGTTCAAGGATATTGGTGTTTCCACACCAGTCTGTGATGCAGCCAGTCAATATACTCTCCACCACACACCTAACAAAGTTTGTCAGACTTTTAGATGATGATTTGAAGTTACAAATAAATCTGCAAAAATTCCTCTGTATTTGTTTCCTTCTATCATTCAAGAGAAATGACTTGTATCTGTTTTGTTCTCCAGAGGCAGAGAGAATGAGTCAGACAGCCAGAGGGGATGTTAATAATTAGTGAGAAGGAAAAAGGACAGGGAGAGAGGTTGAGAGAAAATGGAGAAAGTGCAAGAGATGAACATAATGAAAGGGGAAAAGAGAGAGCTTGTCTGAGAGGGAGCAGGATAGACAATGACAAGAAGGATTGGACACTTGTCAAAGTTTTTCTAATTCCTCATGATATCAAAAGAAGCCATTCTGCCCACTGTGTCTGTTGCCAGCTCACAGTAACCTATTCTCCGCATGTTCCTGTCATATCTACCTCCTACACTAATAACCCAGGAACATTGCAACAGCAAAGATGCATCAGGATTACAGCTCAGCATTTACCACATCATCCCCTGAAAACTAATCAGTAAACTGCAAGACCTGGGCCTCAATACACCCTTGTGCTATTGGATCCTGGATCTCCTCACTTGCAGACCCCAGTCAGTTCGTATTGGGAACAACATCTACCCCACCATCTCCATCAGCACAGGAACACCACAGGGATATGTACTTAGCCCCCTGCTCTACTCACTTTACACCTCTGACTTTGTGGCCAAGTACACCTCCAACACCATATACAAGTTTGTGGACTCTTTCAATGGTGGTGATGAATCAGCAAACAGGAGGGAATTTAAAAATATGGCTGAGTGGTGTAATAACAACAACCTCTTACTCAATGTCAATAAGACCAAGGAATTGATTGTAGATTTCAGGAGAGGGAAACCAGAGGTCCATGAGCCAGTACTCGGAGGATCAGAGGTGGAGAGGGTCAGTAACTCTAAATCCCTGGGTGTCACTGTCCTGTCCTGGACCCATCATATTAATGTAATTGTAAAGAAATCATGACTGTGCCTTGACTTCCTCAGGAATCTGCAGAGATCCGGCATGTCATCAAAAACCTTGGCAAACTTCAATATTTGATTCTTGCTCTGGAATAATCGAAAGTGCAACATAGAAACATAGAAAACACAATACAGGCTGTGAAGCTTCAATATTTGTGTGATGGAAAGTGTGCTGACTAGCTGCATTATGACCTGGGTTGGGAACACCAATGCTGTTGAGTGGAAAATCCTACAAAAGGTAATGGATTTCACCCAGCACATCACGGGTAAAGCCCTCGCAATCATTGAGCACATCTACATGAAACGTTGCCGTAAAAAAGCACCATCTATCATCAAAGCTCCTCACCATCCAAGCCACGCTCTTTTCTCACTGCTGCCATCAGGTTCAAGAACATTTATTACCCCTTAAGTCTATATCAGGCTTTTGAACAAAAGGGGATAACTACACTCATTCCATTTCAGGTGTTCCCAGAATCGATGATCTCACTTTAAGGACTATCTTGTTATTTCATGCTCTTTCATTTCATGTTATTTCATGCTTGTTATTTACTACTATGTTTTCGTATTTTCATTTGCACAGTTTGTTGTTCATTGATCCTGTTTACAGTTACTGTTCTATAGATTTGCAAAGTATGCCCACAGGAAAAAGAATCTCAGGGTTGAATGCGGTGACATATATGTGCTCTGATAATAAGTGATACTTTGAACTTTGAACTTTGAATTTATGGCGCTATCAGGTTTCAAGGTTTAAGATTCGGGTTTATTAAACATTGAGTGAAATAAGTTGTTTGCGTTAACAACTAACACATTAACAACTAACACAGCCAAAGATGTGCTGGGGGTGGGGGTATGGGCAGCAGTGTACATTCTGGCACCAACATAGCATTCCCACAATGCTCGTGGAGCAATGTAGTACAGGAAATAGAACAGAACACAGAAGCCGACAAAAGAAAACCCTTTCCTCCCTCCCATATATCTTCAGGATGTGAGAGGAAATGAGAACACTGTGGGTGTGCGGCGGGGGCTGAGGGGGAGTGGTGGAAACACGTAGTTAGAACATGCAAAGCCCACACAGATAAGCACTGGAGGAAAGGATGGAATTTGGGCCTCTGATGCTGTGAGGCAGCAGCACTATCTGATGCACTGCTCGCCAGTTGGCATTAGACATTTTGCATGAGATGCTGGGCTGATTTCCAATGACATGCGGCCAGCAATGGACAGCAGCTGATGAGATGTAATTACTTCATGTGAATGGGTCAGTGAGTTTTGGTTTTGTTCTGAATTATCTATCACAATGTTGGACAAACTGTCAGAGTATTGTGTACAGTTTTGGTCACCTACATAGAAGAAAGATGTAAATAATGTTGGAAGAGTACAGAGAATATTTACTAGGATGATGCCAGGACTGGAGGATCTTAGTTATAAGAAAAGATTGAAGAGGGTAGGACTTTATTCCCTGGAATGTAGAGGGTTGAGAGGAGATTTGATAGAAATGCACAAAGTTACGAGGAGTGTAGATAGGATAAATGCAAGCAGCTTTTTCCACTGAGGTAGGGTGGGACAACAACCAGACACCATGGTTAAGGGTGAAAGGTGAAAAGATTAAGAGGAACATGAGGGGAAATTTCGTCGCTGAGAGTGGTGAGAGTGTGGAGTGAGCTGCCAGCACAAGTGGTGCACAAAAGTTTGATTTAAGATAAGTTTGGATTGGTACATGGATGGCTGGGGTGGTGCAGGTGGATGCAAGTAGGCATCTTAACTGGATTGGCATTGACTAGATGGGCCGATGAGCTGTTTCTCTGCTGTACTTTTCTGCAACTCTATGACTCGATAAAACCCTACATTTGTAGGGTCTTTTTTTTTGGTTTTGAAATAAACTGGCACCTCTATTTCATTTTGCACCCATTTACAACCTATCTCCAAGAATTTGCATTGCTAGTCTCTTCAAAGCCTTTAAATAGGTCAAGGATATAGCTGCGGACTTTGACAAAATGCATTAGATTATACAGCTCTCACTGTCAGGATAATGAGAAAGTAGCTCCACTCGAGTGCCAATCCAAGCTTAAAGCTGCATTATCATCACCAGTTAGGTTACACAGGCAGAAGAATCTGAAAATTCAGAGTACTAGACATCACTGCAGACTCTCTCACAACTTTGTTCGCTGTGTAACTTGCGCTCAGAGAGTAAAGCTCTGTGTCAAACCGGGCCTGTGACTTAGCCAGCAACCACTAACACAAGTTCAAATATGGTAGCGTAATGCTTTAAGGCGTCTGTGAGCCGGGTTCATTTCCTGCCGCTGCCTGTATAGACTTTGCATGTGCTTTTTGTAACCATGTGGGTTTCATCCAGGAGCTCCAGTCTCCTCGCACATTCCAAAGAGGTACATGTTAGTGGCTAAATCGCTTACTTGGCTGTAATTGAGTGGCATAGGCTCACTGGGCTGTGAAGGTCTGTGCTGTATACCTAAATAAATAAATAAAATAAAAACATAATGTCATAATGGCAGATGAGAGCTAAACTATAATTTAAAAATAAAACCTTCAGTCACAGTGACCATGAACTGTTATGATTAGATTAAGTGTTTCCCTGTCGTTAGGCAGACTGGCCCATGTGAGTTCAGCCACACGCATTACCCGACACTATGACCTTCAGGAGGACTTCAGAGCTTTAAGAGTCTTGTCAGCAGCAGTTTCTCTTGGCTGGGCAGGGGTTGGCAGTATTGTGAGAGACATCCATAAATCACTAATAATCTGTAGAAATATGATCTTTCTCTGGACATTTCAGGAAATGTTCATCCATCTGTGACCATGGTGGGTTGTACTGCAGGATACTGGAGTAAATTCCAAACTTGTCAGTAAGTTCTTCATCACCAGGGATGGAACAGGCAGACCAGATCCGTTTACAGTTGGACTAGTAGATTGAAGACAATTATGTTATACTGCCTGTTTGTAGTCATGCCATTTCAAATTGCCAGTCTGCAGACATTTCATATTGGACAGACATGTTCAAATTTCATGTTGGACTGAGAGTCTGTAGATATTTCATGTTGGACTGGCAGTCTGTAGACATTGCATGTTGGATTGACCGTAGACATTTCATGTTGTACTGGCAGTCCATAGACATTTCATGTTCCAATGACAGTCTGTAGGAATTTCATGTTGAACTGATAGTCTGTAGACATTTCATAGTTGACTGACAGTCTGCAAAAGTTTTATGTTTGACAGCAGGTATGTTGACATTTCATGTTGGACTGACAGTCTGCAGACATTTCATGGGACTAACAGTCTGTAGACATTGCCTTTTGGACTGACTGTAGACATTTCCTATTGTACTGACAGTCTGTAGGTATTTCATGTTCAAATGACACTCTGTAGGCATTTGATGTTCGACTGACAGTCTGTAGACATTTCATGGTGGACTGACAATCTGCATAAATTTCATGTCAGATTGGCAGTCTGAAGACATTACATGTCGAATGACAATCTGTAGAAATTTCACTTTGGATTGACAGTCTGTAGACATCGCATGTTGGATTGACTATAGATATTTCATGTTGGACTGACAGTCTGTAGATATTGCATATTGGACTGACTGTAGATATTCACGTTGTACTGACAGCAGACATTTTACAGTTCACTGACAGTCTGTAGACATTTCAAATTTAAATGACAATCTGTCGACATATTAGGTTGGACTGACAGTCTGTAGACATTTCATATGTGACTCACAGTTTGTTGACTTTTCATTTTGGACTGAGTCTGTACACATTGCATGTTGGACTGGCAGTCTGTAGGCAATTCATGTTGGACAGGCAGTCTGTTAACATTTCATGTTGGACTGACTGTCTGGAGAAATTTCATGTTCCAATGACAGTCTGTAGGCATTTGATGTTGGACTGGTCGACTGTAGACATTTCATTGTTGACTGACTGCCTGCATAAATTTCATGTTTGAAAGCAGGTATGTTGACATTTCATGTTGGACTGGCAGTCTGTAGACACTGCCTTTTGGACTGACTGTAGACATTTCCTGTTGTACTGACAGTCTGTAGGCATTTGATGTTAGATTGGTAGTCTGTAGACTTTTCATATTGGAATGACCGTCTGTGGACATTTCATGGTGAACTGACAGTCTGCATAAATTACATGTTTGAAAGCAGGTCCGTTGACATTTCATGTTGGATTGGCAGTCTGTAGACATTTCATGGTAGACTGACAGCCTGTAGACATTATATGTTGTGCTGAGGGTCTGCAGACATTTCCTGGTGGTCTGAAACTCTGCAGACGTTTCATGTTGGACTCAGAGTGTGTAGACAATTCACTGTGGACTGTCAGTCAGTGGACATTTCATGTTGGGCTGACAGTCTGCAGACATTTCATCTTGGACCGGCAGTCTTTTAACATTCCATGTTGGAATGGGAGTCTGTAGACATTACATGTTCGAATGAGTGCCAGCAGTCATTTCTTCATGGACTGAAAGTCTGTAGACATTAAATCTTGATTGGCAATCTATTGACATTCCTTGTTGGACTCACAACTGTAGACATTTCACGTTGGAGTGACAGCCTGCAGACATTTCAAGGCCGACTGACAGACTTTAGACATTTCATCTTGGACTAGCAGACTGTTGACATTTCATTATGGTCTGGCAGTCTGTAGACATTTCATGTTGGACCGACAGTTTGTAGATAATTTATGTTAGACTGACAGTCTGTACACATTTCATTTTGGACTTACTGTCTTTCGACATTTCATGTTGGATTGATAGTCTGTAGACAATTCCTGTTGGTCTGCAAGATTGTAGACATTCCATGTTGAACTGACAGTCTGTAGACATTTTAAATGGGACTGACACTCTGTTGACCTTTCATGTTGGACTGATCGTCTGTAGACATTTCATATTGGACTGGAAGTTGAAGGCTTTTCCATGTTGAGCTGAAAGTCTGTAGATATTTCACATTGGATTAACTGCCTGCACCCATTTCATTGTGGACTGACAGTCTATGGATTTTTCATGGCGGTCTGACAGTCTGTAGACATTTCATGTTGGACTTGAAGTCTGTAGACATTCCACGTTGGAATCAAAGTGTGCAGACATTTCACGTTGGAGTGACAGCCTGTAGACATTTCTCGGTGGACTGACAGTCTTGAGACATTTTATGTTGGACTGAACGTGTGCAGATGTTTCAGTTTGGACTGACTGTCTATTGACTGTTCATGTTGGACTGACAGTCTGAAGACATTTCATATCGGAGTGACAGTCTGTTGACCTTTCATGTTTGACTGATAGTCTGTAAACATTTCACACTGAACTGGAAGTCTGTGGACTTTTCCATGTTGAACTGATGGTCTGTAGAGATTTCACCTTGGATTGGCAGTCAGTCGAGATCTCATGGTGTACGGACAGCCTGTGGACTTTTCATGGTGGACTGACAGTCTGTGGATATTTCATGTTGCACTGGAAGTCTACAGACATTTCATCATGGGTTAGCAATCTTTTGACATTTCATGTTGGAATGGGAGTCGGTAGACATTTCATGTTTGAATGACAGTCTGTAGTCATTTTATGTTGGACTGACAGCCTACAGTCATTTCTTGGTGGACTGAAAGTCTGTAGATATTTCATCTTGGACTGGTAGTCTGTTGACATTTCACATTAGACTGACAGTCGGTAAACATTTTAAGATGGACTGACACTCTGTAGACATTTCCTGTTGGTCTGGAAGATTGCAGATAATTTATGTTGGACTGACAGTCTGTAGACATTTCATATGTGACTGACAGTCTGTTGACTTTTCATGTTGTTCTGAGTCTGTACACATTGCATGTTGGACTGGCAGTCTGTAGAAAATTCATGTTGGACAGGCAGTCTGTTGACATTTCATGTTGGACTGACTGGTGAAATTTCATCTTCCAATGACAGTCCGTAGGCATTTGATGTTGAACCGGTAGTCTGTAGGCCTTTCATTGTCGACTGACTGTCTGCATAAATTTCATGTTTGAAAGAAGGTATGTTGACATTTCATGTTGGATTGGCAATCTGCAGACATTTCATGTCTGTAGAAATGTCACTTTGGATTGACAATCTGTAGACATTGCATGTTGGTCTGCATGTGGACATTTCATGATGGACTGAGAGTCTGTAGACATTGCATGAAGTTGAACTGACAGTCTGCAAAGATTTCGCATTGGAGTGATAGTCTGTAGACATTTCATGGTGGACTGACTGTCCGAAGAAATTTCACGACGGACTGACAGTGTGTACATATTTCATGTTGGACTCATTACCTGCAGGTATTTCATTTTGGACTGAATTTCTGATGACATTTCATGTTGGACAGACAGTTTGTAGACATTTCATGTTGGACTGAGAGTCTGTTGATATCTCATGTTCGAGTGAAAGTCTGTAGGCATTTCATATTGCGCTAAAAGTCTGCACACATTTCATGGTGGGCTGACAGTCTGTAGACATTTCATGTTGGACTGACAGTCTGTAAACATTTTATGTTGGATTGACACTCTGTAGACATTTCTTGTTGGTCTGGAAGATTGTAGATATTTTGTGTTGGGTTGACAGTCTGTAGACATTTCATATGTGACTGACAGTCTGTTACCTTTTCATGTTGGACTGAGTCTGTACACATTGCATGTTGGACTGGCAGTCTGTAGACAATTCATGTTGGATAGGCAGTCTGTTGACATTTCATGTTGGACTGACCATCTGTGGACATTTCATGGTGAACTGACAGTCCGCATAAATTTCATGTTTGTGTGGCCCCCCTGGCCAACCTCAGAGTCGCTCGGCTTGCTGTTGTCTAGGGAAACAGCCCTCGGCCCCGCCAAACCGGGTAATAGTTTGTGTGGATGCTGTGTGATGTACCCCACCCCACCCAAATAACAGACAATACACCAGATACGACTAAATGATTTACAGTTTATAGATATTACTGGAACTAAATAATTAATAGAGAATAAAATATAAAAGGAAAATAAAAGGCGCCACACATATCAAAATTCAATCTCTTCGTGCACAAAAAGGTTGGTTGGAGCTGAGCACCCTTCTTCTTCACTCTGCGACCGCTCAGACCGCCTCAACTGGCCACCTGGGACCAACAACGGTGGTCGACCAGTTGCTCTACATGAGTCCGTCTCTGTCTCCTCTCCTCACTGAACGCGCTCCTCGGGGTCTGACCCTGTTAGCGGACATCTATTTCATAACAACTATTCCAATTGGTTCATAACATCCTCTTATCACCCCCTAACCCACAAAAAGCTGCTAGCGCAAAACTTTCTCAGTGTTTAACATAACAAAGAAGCATTCCCAAGTATAACGTAACAAAGAAGCCATTTTATTTAGCCTACACAGTAACATAAAAGACGAAACCCCCTTATACTTGAAAGCAGGTATGTTGCCATTTCATGTTGAATTGGTAGTCTGCAGACATTTCATGTTGGACCGACAGTCTGTAGACATCGCCTTTTGGACTGACTGTAGATATTTTCAGTTGTACTGACAGTCTGTTGGCATTTCATGTTCGAATGACAGTCTGTGGGCATTTGATGTCCAACTGACAGTCTGTAGACATTTCATGTTAGATTGACATTCTTTAGACATTTCATGGTGGACTGACAATCAGCATAAATTTCATGTAGGACTGGCAGTCTGAAGACATTTCATGTCGAATGACAATCTGTAGAAATTTCACGTTAGATTGACAGTCTGTAGACATTGCATGTTGGACTGACTGTAGCTATTTCACATTGAACTGACAGTCTGTAGACAGTTCATGTTTAAATGGCAATCTGTAGACATATTAGGTTAGTCTGACAGTCTGTAGACATTTCATTTCATATTGGACTGCCAGTCCATGTACATTTCATATCCAACTGCTAATCGGTAGAAAATTCATGTTAGGCTGAGAGTCTGCAGACCTTTTATTATGGGCTGACAACCTGCAGACATCTGAAGTTGGACTGACAGTCTGCAGACATTTCATGTTGGACTGACAGTCTGCAGACATTTCATGATGGATGGACAGTCTGTAATCATTTCATGGTGGACTGAGAGTCTGTAGACATTTCTCAATGACTGGTATTCTGCAGACATCAAAGTTGGACTGACAGTCTGCACACATTTCATGTTTGACTGGCAGTCTGCAGACATCTCATGTTGGACTAGCAGTCTATTCACATTTCATGTTGGACTGACAGTCTGTAGACATTGCACGTTGGATTGACTGTAGACATTTCATTTTGTACTGACAGTTCACAGACATTTCATGTTCCATGACAGTCTGTAGGCATTTGATGTTGGACTGGTAGTCTGTAGATTTTTCATATTGGAATGGCAGTCTATGTACATTTCATGGTCGACTGGCAGTCTGCATAAATTTCATGTTTGATAGTAAGTATGTTAGATTTCATGTTCTGCTGAGGGTCTACAGACAGTTCCTGGTGGTCTGAAACTCTGTAGACATTTCATGTTGGCCTGAGAGTATGTAGACAATTCACTGTGGACTGTCAGTCAGTGGACATTTCATGTTCAACTGACAGTCTGCAGACATTTCATCTTGGACCGGCAGTCTTTTAACATTTCATGTTAGAATGGGAGTCTGTAGTCATTTCATATTGGACTGACAGTCTGTAGACATTTCATGTTGGAGTGAGTGCCTGCAGTCATATCTTCAGGGATTGAAAATCTGTAGCCATTTCATCTTGGATTGGCAGTCCATTGACATTCCTCGTTGGACTGACAGTCTGTAGACATTTCACATTGGAGTGACAGCCTGCAGACATTTCAAGGCTGACTGACAGTCTGTAGACATTTCATCTTGGACTAGCAGTCTGTTGACATTTCATGAAGGTCTGGCAGTCTGTAGACATTTCATGTTGGACTGTTAGTTTGTAGATATTTCCTGTTGGACTAGCAGTCTGTTAACATTTCATGTTGGAATGGGAGTCTGTAGACATTTCATGTTCAAATGTCAGTCTGTAGTCATTTCACGTTGGTCTGACCTTCTGTAGACATTTCATGTTGGACGGACAACCTGCAGTCATTTCTTGGTGGACTGAAAGTCTGTAGACATTTCATCTTAGACTGGCAGTCTGTTGACATTTGATCTTGGACTGACAGTCTGCAGACATTTCCTGTTGGACTAGAAGATTGTAGACATTCCATGTTGAACTGACAGTCTGTAGATATTTTAAATGGGACTGACACTCCGTTGACTTTTCATGTTGGACTGATCGTCTGTAGACATTTCATATTGGACTGGAAGTCTGAAGGCTTTTCCATGTTGAACTGACAGTCTGTAGACATTTCATGTTGGACTTGAAGTCTGTAGACATTCCAGGTTGCAATCAAAGTGTGCAGACATTTCACGTTGGACTGGCAGTTTGTAGACATTTCATGGTGGACTGACAGTCTGCAGACGTTTTATGTTGGACTGAAAGTGTGTAGACATTTCAGTTTGGACTGACTGTCTATCGTCTGTTCATGTTGGACTGACAGTCTGAAGATATTACATATCGGACTGACAGTCTGTTGACCTTTCATGTTGGACCGATAGTCTGTAACCATTTCATACTGGACTGGAAGCCTGTGGAGTTTTCCATGTTGAACTTACTGTCTGTAGAGATTTCACATTGGACTTACAGTCTGGAGACATTTCATGGTGGACGGACAGCCTTTAGACATTTCATGGTCAACTGACAGCCTGTAGACATTTCATGTTGGGCTGAAGGTCTGCAGACATTTCTTGGTGCACTGAAAGTCTGTACACATTTCATCTTTCACTGGCAGTCTATTGACATTTCATTATGGACTAACAACCTGTAAACATTTTCTGTTAGGCTGACAGTCTGTAGACTTTTCATTTTGGTCTGACAGTCTGTTGACTGTTCATGTTGGACTGACAGTCTGTAGACATTTCCTTTAGGACTGACAGTCTGTAGACATTTCATGGTGGACTGACACTGTAGACGTTTCATGTTGGACTTGCGGTCTCTTGACATTTCATGTTGGACTGACAGTCTGAAGCATTTCATGTTGGACTGAGAGTCTGTAGACATTCAATGTTCAAGTGGGAGTCTGTAGACCTTTCATATTGTATTCATAGTCTGCAGACGTTTCATGTTAGACTGACAGTCTGCAGACATTTCTTGGTGGGCTGACAGTCTGCAGACATTTCATGTTGTACTGATAGTCTGTAGACATTTCCTCTTGGACTGGAAGATTGTAGACATTCCATGTTGAACTGACAGTCTGTAGACATTTTACATGGGACTAACACTGTTGAACTTTCATGTTGGACTGACCGTCTGTAGACATTTCATATTGGACTGGAAGTCTGAAGGCTTTTCCATGTTGAACTGACAGTCTGTTGAGATTTCAGATTGGACTGACTGTCTGCAGACATTTCATTGTGGACTGACAGTCCGTGGACATTTCATGGTGGACTGACAGTCTGTAGAGATTGCATGGTGGACAGACAGTCTGTTAACAGTTTATGTTGGACTGACTGTCCATAGTCATTTCATGTTGGACTGAAAGAACGTAGACATTTCATCTTGGACTGGCAGTCTGTTGACATTTCATGTTGGACTTGCAGTCTGTAGAGATTGCATGATGGACAGACAGTCTGTACACTGTTTATGTTGGACTGAGGCACTTTCGACATTTCATTTTGGACTGACACATTTTTGACATTTCCTGTTGTACTGATAGTCTGTAAACATTTCCTGTTGGACTGGAAGATTGTAGACATTCCATGTTGAACTGACAGTCTGAAGACATTTTGCATTGGACTGTCTGTCTGTTGCCTTTTCATGTTGGACTGATGGTCTGTAGACATTTCATATTGGATTGGAAGTCTGTAGGCTTTTTCATGTTGAACTGACAGAATGTAGAGATTTCATATGGACAGACAACTGTAGGCATTTCATAGTGGACCGACAGTCTGTGGACATTTCATGCTAGAATTGAAGTTTGTAGGCATTCCACATTGGACTCAAAGTCTGCAGACATTTCACATTGGAGTGACAGTCTGTAAACATTTTACGGTGGACGAAAGGATGTAGACATTTCATCTTGGACTAGCAGTCTGTTGACATTTCATGTTGAACTAATAGTTTGTAGAGATTTCATGTAGGACTGAGAATCTGCAGACATTTATTGGTGGACTGAAAGTCTATAGATATTTCATGTTGAGCTAGCAGTCTGTTGACAATTCATGTTGGACTGGCAGTCTGCAGACTTTTTATGGTGGACTGACTGTCGGCAGACATTTTATGATGGACTGACAGTCTGCAGACATTTCATGTTGGACTGAGAGTCTGAAGACATTTCTTAAGGGAATGACAGTCTGTTGACTCTTAATGTTGGACTGATAGTCTGTGAACACTTTATACCGGACTCTAAGTTTGCGGTCTTTTCCATGTTGAACTGACAATCTGTTGAGATTTCACATTAGACTGACAGTCTGTAGAGATTCCTTGGAGGACGGACAGACTGTAGACATTTCATGGTGGACTGACAGTCTGTAGACATTTTATGTTGGACTGACTATCTTTTGACATTTCTTGTTAGACTGACAGTCTGCAGACATTTCATATTGGAGTGACAGTTTGCAGACATTTATTGGTGAACTCAAAGTCTGCAGATATTTCATCTTGGACTGGCAGTCTGTTGGCATTTCATGTTAGATGGGCAGTCCGTAGTCATTTCATGTTCGAATACAGTCTGTAGACATTTCATGTTGGATTGACAGTCTGTAGACATTTCATGTTGGGCTGACAATCTGCAGTCAATTCTTGGTGGACTGAAAGTCTGTAGTTATTTCATCTTGGACTAGCAGTCTGTTGACATTTCACGTTGGACTGACAAGCCTGTAGGCATTTCATTTTGGACTAACAGTCTGCAGACATTAAAAATGTGTCAGACAGTCTGTTGACTTTTCATATTGGACTAATAGTCTGTGGACATTTTATGTTGGACTGGAAGATTGCAGACATTCCATGTTGAACTGACAGTCTGTAGAGACTTTGCATTGGTCTGACAGTCTTTAGACATTTCATGGTGGACTGACAGTCTGTGCACATTTAATGGTGGAATGAAAGTCTGTAGATATTTCATGTACTGACAGTGTGTAGACAAGTAATGGTGGACTGACTGTGTGGAGACATTTCATGGTGTATTTACAGTCTGTAGACATTTCTTGGTGGACTGACAGTCTGTAGACGTTTCATCTTGGACTAACTGTCTGCAGACATTTCTTGGTGAATTGAAAGTCTGTAGATATTTCATCTTGGACTGACAGTCTTTTGACATTTCATGTTGGAATGGGAATCTGTGGACATTTCATGTTTGAATGACAGTCTGTAGGCATTTGATGTTGGACTGGTAGTCTGTAGACTTTGCATACTGGACTGACAGTCTGTAGACATTTCATAGTGGACTGACAGGCTGTAGACATTTCATGTTGGACTTGAAGTCTGTAGACTTTCCACGTTGGACTCACAATATGCAGGCATTTCTATTGGAGTGACATCCTGGAGACACTTTATTGTTGACTGACAGTCTATCGATATTTCATGTTGGATTTACAGTCTATAGACATTTCCTGTTGGACTGGAAGCTTGTAGACATTCCATTTTGAACTGACAGTCTGTTGACCTTTCATGTTGCCCTGACAGTCTGTAGGCATGTCATGTTCGAATGACAGTCTTTTGGCATTTCATATTGGTCTGACAGTCTGAAGACATTTCGTGTTAGACTGACCGTCTGTAGACATTTCATGGTGGATTGAAAGTCTGCAGACATTTCGTCTTGGACTGGCAGTCTTTTGACATTTCATCTTGGAATGGGAATCTGAAGATATTTCATGTTTGAATGACAATCTGTCTTCATTTCATGTTGGCCTGACAGTCTGCAGTCATTTCTTGGTGGACTGAAAGTCTGTAGACATTTCTTCTTGGACTGGCAATCTGTAGACATTTCAAGTTGGACTGACAGTCTGCAGTCATTCCATGGTGGACTGACTGTCTGTAAACATTTTATGTTGGACTGATTGCCGGTAGACATTAAATTTTAGACTGACTGTCTTTCGACATTTCATGTTGGACTGCTAGACTGTAGACATTTCATGTTAGTCTGGAAGTCTGTAGGCTTTTCCATGTTGAACTGACGGTCTGTAGAGATTTCACATTGGACTGACAACTGCAGACATTTCATGGTGGACTGTCAATCTGTGGACAATTCATGAATGACAGACAGTCTGTAGACATGTCATGTTGGGCTTATAGTCTGTGGACATTTCATCTTGGACTAGCAGTCTGTTGACATTTCATGTTGGACTGGCAGTTTTTAGACATTTCATGCTCGAATGATAGTCTGTTATCATTTCATGTTGCAGTGACAGTTTGTAGACATTTCATGTTGGGCTGAGTGTCTGCTGACATCTCTTGGTGTACTGAAAGTCTGTAGACAGCTCATGTTGGACTGACAGTCTGTAGACATTTCATTTTGGACTGACTGCCTAACGAATTTTCATGTTGGACTGACAGTCTTTTGACTTTTCATGTTGGACTGTTAGTCTGTGGACATCTTATGTTGGAGTTGAAGATTGCAGACATTCCTTTTGAACTGACAGTCTGTCAACGTTTCATGGTGGACAGAGTGTCTGCAGACATTTCATGTTAAGCTGAGGGTCTGCAGACATTCTTGGTAGACTGAAAGTGTGCAGACATTTTATGTTGGCTGACAGTCTGTAGACATTCCCTTTAGGACCGAAAGTTTGTTGACATTTCATGAGGACTGACAGTCCGTAGACATTTCATGTTGGACTGAAAGTCTGCAGGCATTTCTTAGTGGACTGAAAGTCTGTAGACATTTCATCTTGGACTGGCAGTCTGTTAACATTTCATGTTAGACTGACAGTCTGTAAATGTTTCATTTAGGACTGACTGTCTTTCAACATTTCGTGTTGGACTGACAGTGTGCAGACATTTCTTGGTGGACTGTAGATCTGTAGACATTTCATCTTGGACTAGTAGTCTGCAGACATTTATTGGATGACCGAAGGTCTGTATAAATTTCATTTTGAATGGCAGTCTACTGACATTTCATGTTGAAATAACAGTCTGTAAAGATTTAATGTTCGAATACAGTCTGTAGTCATTTCATTTTGGACTGACAGGCTGTAGATATTTTATTTTGAGCTGAGGGTCTGCAGACATTTCTTAGTAGACTGAAAGTCTGTAGACATTTCATGTTGTACTGACAGTGTGTAGATATTTCATGGTGGACTGACTGTCTGTAGACATTTTATATTGGACTGACAGTCTGTAGACATTTTATGTTCGACTGACAGTCTGCAGATATTTCCTTTAGGACAGAGAGTTTGTTGACATTAAAAGTTGTTCTGACATTTTGCAGACTTCTAAATTTGGACTGACTGTCTGTTGACTTTTCATATAGGACTGACTGTCTGAAGACATTTCTTGTTGGGGTGACAGTCATTTTAGACTGAGTCTTTAGATATTACATGTTGCACTTACTGTAAACATTTAATTTTGGACTGACTGTAGACATTTTATCTTTGACTGGCAGTCTGTTGAATTTCATGTTGGAATAGGAGATTGTAGACATTCCACGTTGAACTGACAGTCTGTAGACATTTTATATTGTCTGACAGTCTGTTAACTTTTCATGTTGGACTGATAGTCTGTGGACATTTCATACTGGACTGGCAGTCCGTAAACTTTTCCATATTGAACTGACAGTCTAAAGAGATTGCAGATTGGACTCATAGTCTGTATACATTTCATGGTGGACTCACAGGCTGTAGACATTTCATGGGGGACTGACAGTCTGTTTACATTTTATGCTGGACTGACTGTCTTACGAGATTTCATGTTGGACGGACAGTCTGCAACTATTTCATATTCGACTGACAGTCTGCAGGCATTTATTGGTGGACTGAAAGTCTGCAGACATTTCATCTTGGACAGGCAGTCTGTTGCCATTTCATGTTGGACTGGTAAACTGTAGACATTTCATGTTGGACTGACAGTCTTTAGAAACTTCATAGTGGACTGATAGTCTGTAGACATTTCATGTTGGACTGGAATATTGTGGACACTTCATGGTGGATTGACAATCGGCAGACTTCTGAATTTGGACTGACAGTCTGTACACTTTTTATACAGGACTGACAGTCTGTACATATTTCACGTTGGAGTGAGCCTCAGAAGATATTTCATTTTGGACTGAGTCTTAGATATTGTATGTTGCACTGACAGTAGAAATTTCATGTTGGATGAACTGTCTGCAGACATTTCATTTTGGACTGGCAGTCTGCAGACATTTCATGTTGGACTGAATGTCTGTAGACATTTCCTGTAGACTGGAAGATGATAGGCATTCCATGTTGGTCTGACAGTCTGTAGGCTCTTCATGGTGGACTGAAAGCCATTAACATTTCATGTTGGATGACAGTCTGCAGGCATTTCATGGTAGCCTGAAAGTCTGTAGTCATTTCATCTTGGACAGGCAGTCTGTTGAGATTTCATGTTGGACTGGCAGTCTCTAGACATTTCATGTTGTACTGACTGTCTGTAGACATTTCATTTTGGACTGACGGTCTGCAGTCATTTATTTGTGTACTGAAAGTCTGCAGACATTTCTTCTTGGACTGGCAGTCTGTTGGCATTTCATGTTGGAGTGGTAGTCTGTAGACATTTTATGTTGGACTGATAGGCTGTAGTCATTTCATGGTGGACTGATAGTCTGTAGACATTTCATGTTCTACAGGAATATTGCAAAGATTTCATCTGGAGACATTGCCTGTTTTACTGACTTTAGACATTTCATGTTGGACTTGAAGTCTATTGACATTCCACGTTGGACTGACAAACTGTAGACATTTCATGTTGGGCTGAGAGACTGCAGACATTTCTTTGTGGGCTGACTGTCTGTAAACCTTTCACTAAGGACTGTCAATCTGCAGACATCTGAGGTTGGACTGACTATCTGCAGACAGCTGAAGTTGGACATTTCAAGGTGGACTGGCATTCTGAGGAGATTTCACATTGGAGTGACAGCCTGTAGACATTTCACATTGGACTGGCAGTCTGTAGACATTGCATGTTGGACTGACTGTCTGTAGACATTTCATGTTGACTGGAAGATGATAGGCATTCCATGTTGGACTGACAGTCTGCAGGCATTTCATGGTTTTCATGGCGGACTGACAGTCTGTAGATATTCCATGTTGGACTGACTGTGTAGACACTTCATTGTGCACTGACAGCCATTAACAGTTCACGTTGGATTGGTGGTCTGCAGGCATTTCATGGTGGCCTGAAAGTCTGTAGTCATTTCTCCTTGGACAGGCAGGCTGTTGAGATTTCATGTTGGACTTGCAGTGTCTAGACACTTCATATTGTACTGACTGTCTGCAGACATTTCATTTTGGTTTGACAGTCTGCAGTAATTTCTTTGTGGACTGCAAGTCTGCAAAGATTTTGTCTTGAACTGGCAGTCTGTTGCCATTTCATGTTGGACTGATAGTGTACAGTCATTTCATAGTGGAATGATAGTCTGTAGACATCTCATGGTGAATTGACAATCTGCTGACTTCTGAATTTGGCCTGATAGTCTGTAGACTTTTCATATAGGGCTAACAGTCTGTCGAGATTTCATGTTGGACTGACAGTCTGTTGACATTCCATGTTGGACTGATAGTCTGCAGACATTTCATGGTGGACTGACAACTGATGACATTTCATGTTGGGCTGAGAGGCTACAGACATTTCTTGGTGGACTGAAAGTCTGTAGACATTTTAAGTTAGACTGACAGTCTGTACACATTTGGTAGTGGACTGACAGCCTGTAGACATTTCACATTGGAGTGACACCCTGTAGGCATGCCATGGTGGACTGACAGTCTGTAGACATTTCATCTTGGACTGGCAGTCTGTAGACATTTCACCTTGGACTGGCAGTCTGTTGAGATTACATGTTGGACTGGCAGTCTGTAGACATTTCATGTTGGGCTGAGAGGCTGCAGACATTTCTTGGTGGACTGAAAGTCTGTAGACATTTCAAGTTTGACTGACTGTCTATAGACGTTTCATGCTGGACTGACAATCCGTACATATTTCATGGTGGTCTAACAGTCTGTAATCTTTTTATGTTGGACTGACAGTCTGCAGACATTGCATGTGGTACAGACTGTAGCCATTTCATGTTGACTGACAATGGATATTTCATGGTGGACTGATAGTCTGTAAACATTGCATGTTGGAATAGCAATCTGTAGTCACTTCATGGTGGATTGACAGTCATTAACAGTTCATGTTGGACTGTCTGCAGGCAGTTCATGGTGGCCTGAAAGCCTGTAGTCATTTCATCTTGGACAGGCAGTCTGTTGAGATTTCATGTTGTATTGACTGTCTGTAGACATTTAATTTTAGACTGTCTGTTTCTCAACATTTTATTTTGGATTGACAGTCTACAGTCATTTCTTTGTGGACTGAAAGTCTGTAGACATTTTGTCTTGGACTGGCAGTCTGTTGCCATTTCATATTGGATTGGTAGTCTGCAGACATTTCATGTTGGACTGACAGTCTGCAGTCATTCCTTTGTGGACTGAAAGGCTTCAGTCTGTTTGTCCTGGACTGGCAGACTGTTGCCATTTCATGTTGGACTGGCAGTCTGCCATCATTTCATGGTGGATTGATAGTCTGTAGACATTTCATGTTGGACTGGGATATTGCAGGCATTTCATGGTGGAATGACAGTCTGTTGACATTTCATGGTGGATTGACAATCTGTAGACATCTGAATTTGGCCTGATAGTCTGTAGAATTTTCATATAGGACTGACAATCTGTCGAGATTTCATGTTCCACTGACAGTCTGAAGATAATTCACGTTGGATTGACAGACTGTAGACATTTCATGATGGGCTTAGAGTCTGCAGACATTTCGTAGTGGACTGAGAGTCTGTAGACATTTCATGGTGATCTAACCGTCTGTAATTATTTTATGTTGAAATGACCATCTGGAGACATTGCCTGTTGGACTGACATTCTGTAGACATTTCATGGTTGTCTGACAGTGTGCAGTCATTTCACGTTGTACTGACAGACTGAAGACATTTCATGTTGTACTGACAGTCTGCAGACATTTCTTGGTGGACTGAAAGTCTTGAGACACTTCATCTTGGATTAGCAGACTGTTTATACTTCATGTTGGACTGGTAGTCTGCAGACATTTCATGTTGGACTGACAGCTTGTAGACATTTCATGTTGGGCTTATGGTCTATAGAAATTTATTTTGGAACTGACTATCTAACGACTTTTCATGTTGGACTGACAGCCTAAAGACATTTCATGAAGGACTGACAGTCTGTTGACTTTTCATGTAGGACTGATAGTCTGTAGACATTTCATACTGGACTGGATGTCTGTAGTCTTTTCCATGTTGAACGACAGTCTGTAGATATTTCATGGTGGACTGACAGTGTGTAGACATGTCATGTTGGACTTGAAGTCAGTTGACATTCCATGTTGGACTGATTGACCGTAGACACTTCATGGTGGACTGACAACTGTAGACATTTCAAGTTGGGCTGAGAGTCTGCAGACATTTCGTGGTGGACTGACCTTCTGTCGACATTTCATGGTGATCTAACATTCTGTAATCATGTTATGTTGGAAGGACAGTCTAGAGACATTGCCTGTTGTACTGACTGTAGACATTTCATGCTGAACTGACAGAGTGTTAATATAGCATGTTCGAATGACAATGTGTAGATATTTCATGTTGGACTGATAATCATCAGACATTTCATGTTAGGCTGACATTCTGTAAACCTTTCATTAAGGACTGTCAGTCTGCAGACATCTGAAGTTGGACTGACAGTCAGTAGACATTTCAAGTTTGACTAACAGTCTGTGGACTTTTCCATATTGGACTGATAGTCTGTATACATTTCATATTGGAGAGGAAGTCTTTAGACTTTTCCATGATGGACTGACAGTTTGTAGACATTTTATAGTGGACAGACAGTCTGTAGACATGAAATGGTGAACTGACAGTTTGTAGACATTTCATCTTGGACTGCAGTCTGTTGGGATTTCACGTTGGACTGGCAGTCTGTAGACATTTCATGGTGGACTGACAACTGAAGTTATTTCATGTTGGTCTGAGAGGCTGCAGATATTGCATTGTGGACTGACAGTCTGTAGACACTTCATGGTGGTCTAACAGTGTGTAATCATTTTATGTTGGACTGACAGTCTGGAGACATTGCCTGTTGTACAGACTGTAGGCATTTCATGTTGACTGACAGTGTGTGGATATTTCATGGTTGACTCACAGTTTGTAGACATTCCATGTTTGACTGACAGTCTGTAGAGACTTCATGATGGACTGACAGTCTGTAGATATTTTACAGCAGACTAACAGTCTGTAGATATTTTACAGCAGACTGACAGTCTGTAGACATTTCTTGGTGGACTGACCGTCTAAAGACATTTCATATTGGAGTGACAGCCTGTAGACAGTCAATGTTGGAATGACACCCTGTAGACATTTCCTGTTGTACTGATAGACTGTAGACATTTCATGGTGGACTGACAACTGAACACATCTCATGTTGGGCTGAGAAGCTGCAGAAAGTTCTTGGTGGACTGAAAGTCTGTAGACATTTCAAGTTGGAGTGACACCCTGTAGACATGTCATGGTGGACTGACTGTCTGTAGACATTTCATGCTGGACTGGCAGTCTGATGACATTCCACGTTGGAGATAGACAGTAGACATTTCATGGTGTACTGACAACTGAATACATTTCATGTTGGTCTGAGAGGTTGCAGACATTTCATGGTGGACTGACAGTCTGTAGATGTTTCCTGGTAGTCTAACAGTCTGTAATCATTTTATGTTGGACTGACAGTCTGGAGACTTTGCCTGTTGTACAGACTGTAGACATTTCATGTTGAATGACAGTGTGTGGATATTTCATGGTGGACTGATAGTCTGTAGACTATTCATGGTTGATTGACGGTCTGTAGACTTTCCATGTTGGACTGACAGTCTGTCGTCACTTCATAGTGGACAGACAGTCATTAACAGTTCATGTTGAACTGACAGTCTGCAAGCATTTCATGGTGGCTTGAAAGCCTGTAGTCATTTTATCTTCGACATGCAGTCTGTTGAGATTTCATGTTGGACTGGCAGTCTCTATACATTTCCTGTTGTACTGACTGTCTGTAGACATTTCATGTTGGATATGAAGTCTGTTGACATTTCACGTTGGACTGACAGTCTGTAGACATTTCACATTGGAGTGACAGCCGAAAGACATGTAATGTTTGAGTAACATCCTGTAGACTTGTCATGGTGTACTGACAGTCTGCAGACATTTCATCTTGGACTGGCAGTCAGTTGAGATTTCATGTTGGACTGGTAGTCTGTAGAAATTTCATGTTGGACTGACTGTCTGTAGACATTTCATGTTGACTGGAAGATGATAGGCATTCCATGTTGGACTGACAGTCTGCAGGCATTTCATGGTGGCCTGAAACCCTGTAGTCATTTCATCTTGGACAGGCAGTCTGTTGAGATTTCATGTTGGACTGGCAGTCTCTAGACATTTCATGTTGTACTGACTGTGGACATTTCACTTTGGACTGACAGTCTGCTTTTCGACATTTCATTTTGGACTGACAATCTGTAGTCATTTCTTTGTGGACTGAAAGTCTGCAGACATTTTGTCTTGGACTGGCAATCTGTAGTCATTTCATGGTGGGCTGATAGTCTGTAGACATTTCATGTTGGACTTGAATATTGCAGACATTTCATGGTCGTCTGGCAGTCTGTGGACATTTCATGGTGGATTGACAATCGGCAGACTTCTGAATTTGGACTGACAGTCTGTAGACAGTTTATATAGGACTGACAGGCTGAAGCCAGCATGGTTTCATGAAGGGAAGGGAAGATCCTGCCTCACCAACCTATTGGAATTTTTTGAGGTAATCTCGAATAAGATTGACAAGGGAGAGGCTGTGGATGTTGTGTATTTTGATTTTCAAAAGGCCTTCGATAAGGTGCCCCATATGAGGCTGCTTAATAAGATGAGAGCCCATGGAATTATAGGAAAAATATTGAAATGGGTGGAGCATTGGCTAATAGGCAGAAAGCAAAGGGTGGGAATAAAAGGATCCTATTCTGATTGGTTGCCAGTTACTAGTGGTGTTCCGCAGGGGTCGGTGTTGGGGCCGCATCTTTTTATGATGTATATCGATGATTTGGATTATGGATTAAATGGTTTTGTGGCTAAGTTTGCGGATGACACCAAGGTAGGTGGAGGAGCAGGAAATGTTGAAGAAATGGAAAGGTTGCAGAGAGACTTAGTTAGTTTAGGAGAGTGGGCAAAGAAATGGCAGATGAGATACAACGTTGACAAGAGTACAGTTGTACATTTGGGAAGAAGAAATAATAGGGCAGATTATTATTTAGATGGGGAGAAAATTCAAAAATCGGAAGTGCAAAGGGACTTGGGGGTCCTCGTGCAGGATACCCTAAAGGTTAACCACCAAGTTGGATCTCAGTGGTAAGGAAAGCGAATGCTATGTTGGCATTCATTTCAAGAGGAAGGGTGTATAAGAGTAAGGAGGTGTTGATGAGGCTCTATGGGGCATTAGTGAGACGTCATTTGGAATACTGTGTGCAGTTTTGGCCCCCTATCTTAGAAAAGATGTACTGATGTTGGAGAGAGTTCAGAGAAGATTTACAAGGATGATTCTTGGAATGCAGGGGCTAACATATGAGGAGCGTTTGTCAGCTCTTGGATTGTATTCATTAGAGTATAGAAGAATGAGAGGGGATCTCATAGAAACGTTTCGAATGTTGAAAGGGTTGGACAGAGTAGATGTGGAAAGGTTGCTTCCCTTGGTGGGTGAGTCCAGGACAAGAGGCCATAGTCTTAGAATTAGAGAGTACCCAGTTAAAACAGAGATGAGGAGAAATTTTTTTAGCCAGAGGGTCGTGGATTTGTGGAATTTGTTGCCACATACAGCTGTGGAGGCCTGATCATTGAGGGTGTTTAAGGAGGAGATTGACAGGTATCTAATTAGTCAGGGTATCAAGGGATATGGGGGAAAAGCTGGAAACTGGAACTAGATGGGTGAATAGTTTAGCTCATGGGGAAGCTGGGGAGCAGACTCGATGGGCTGAATGGCCTGCTTCTGCTCCTTTGTCCTGTGATCTTGTGACTGTTTATATAGGACTGACAGTCTGTAGATATTTCACTTTGGGGTGACATTCAGAAGATATTTCATTATTGACTGAGTCTTAGATATTGTATGTTACACTGACAGTAGACATTTCATGTTGGATGGACTGTCTATCGACATTTCATTTTGGACTGGCAGTCAGTTGACATTCCATGTTGAACGACAGTCTGTGGAGCTTTCGTATTGGACTAACAGTCTGTAAATATTTCATGGTGGACTGACAGTCCGTAGACTTTTCATGGTAGACTAGCAGTCTGTAGAGATTTCATGTTGGACTGACAGTCTGTAGACGTTTCATGTTGGACATGAAGTCTGTTGACATTCCACGTTGGACTGACAATCTGTAGACATTTCACATTGGACATGAAGTCTGTTGACATTCCACGTTTGAGTAACACCCTGTAGACATGTCATGGTGGACTGACAGTCTGTAGACATTTCATCTTCGACTGGCAGTCTATTGAGATTTCATGTTGGACTGGTAGTCTGTAGAAATTTCATGTTGGATTGGCAGTCTGCTGAAATTTCATGTTGGACTGACTGTCTGTAGACATTTCATGTTGACTGGAAGATGATAGGCATTCCATGTTGGATTGACGGTCTGCAGGCATTTCATGGTGGCCTGAAAGTCTGTAGTCATTTCATCATGGATAGGCAGTCTGTTGAGATTTAATGTTGGACTGGCAGTCTCTAGACACTTCTTGTTGTATTGACTGTCTGTGGACATTTCATTTTGGACTGACAGTCTGCAGTCATTTCTTTGTGGACTGAAAGCCTGCAGACATTTTGTCTTGGACTGGCAGTCTGTTGGCACTTCATGTTGGACTTGATTATTGCAGACATTTCATGGTGGACTGACGGTCTATAGACATTTCATGGTGGATTGACAATCTGCAGACTTCTGAATTTGGCCTGATGGACTGTAGACTTTTCATATAGGACTGACAGTCTGTAGAGATTTCATGTTCCACTGACAGTCTGTAGAGATTTCATGTTCCACTGACAGTCTGTAGAGATTTCATGTTGGATTGACAACTGAAGACATTTCATGTTGGGCTGAGAGGCTGCAGACATTTTTTGGTGGACTCAAAGTCTGTAGACATTTCAAGTTAGAATGACAGCCTACAGACTTTTCATGGTGGACTGACAGTCTGTAGACATTACATGGTGGTCTAACAGTCTGTAATCATTTTATGTTGAACTGACAGTCTGGAGACATTGTCTGTTGTACAGACAGTAGACATTTCATTTTGACTGACAGTGCGTAGATATTTCATGGTGTGCTGACAGGCTGTAGACATTCTATGTTTGGCTGCCAGTCTGTAGACACTTCATGGTGGACTGCCAGTCATTAACAGTTCATGTTGAAATGACAGTCGGCAGGCATTTTATGGTGGCCTGAAAGCCTGTAGTCATTTCATCTTGCACAGACAGTCTGTTGAGATTACATGTTGGACTGGCAGTGTCTAGACATTTCACGTTGTACTGACTGTCTGCAGGCATTTCATTTTGGACTGTAGAGATTTCATGTTTGTCTGACAGTGTGAAGTTATTCCACATTGTACTGACAGCCTATAGACATTTCATGTTGGACTGTCATTCTGTAGACATTTCATGTGTAACAAGTAATCTGTAGACATTGCATGTTGGGCTGACAGTCTGTAGGGATCTGAAGTTAGACTGACAGTCTGTAGACATTTCATATTGGACTGTCCGTCTGTTGACATTTCATGTTCAAATGACAGGCTGTAGTTATTTCACCTTGGACTGACATTCTGCAGATTATTCTTGTGGACTGAATGTCTGTCGAGATTCTTGGACTGTTAGTCTGTTGACATATCATGTTGGATTGACAGTCTGTAGACATTCCATGTTGGACTTACAGTCTGTAGGCACTTCATGGTAGATTGACAGTCTGTACACATTTCATGTTGGACTGACAGTCTGCAGGCATTTCATGGTGGACTGAAAGTCTGTAGTTATTTCATCTTGGATTGTTAGTCTGTTGACATATCATGTTGGATTAGCAGTCTGTAGACGTTTCATGTTGGACTGGAAGATTGTAGACATTCCATGTTGGACTGACAGTCTCTAGACATTTCGTATTGGACTGGCCATCTCTAGACTTTTCATTTTGGACTGACTGTCTTTCGACATTTCATTTTGGTCTGACAGTCTGTAGATATTTCATAGTGGACTGACAGTCTGTAGACATTTCATGTTCCACTGACTGTCTGCAGAGATTTCTTTGTGGACTGAAAGTTTGTACGCATTTCATGTTGGACTGACATTCTGTAGACATTTCATGTGTAACAGGCAATCTGTAGACATTTCATGTTGGGCTAACAGTCTGTAGGGATCTGAAGTTAGACTGACAGTCTGTTGACATTTCATGTTGGACTGTCAGTCTGTCGACATTTCAAGTTCAAATGACAGGCTGTAGTTATTTCATCTTGGACTGACAATCTGCAGATATTTTTTATGGACTGAACGTCTGTCGAGATTTCATCTTGGACTGTTAGTCTGTTGACATATCATGTTGGATTGGAGGTCTGTAGACATTTCATGTTGGACTGACTGTCTCACAACATTTCATGTTGGACTAACAGTCTGTAGACATTTCATATTGGACTGATGGTCTGTGGACATTTCATATTAGACTGACAGTCTGTTGACTTTTTATGTGGGACTCATAGTCTGTAGACATTTCATACTGGACTGAATGTTTGTGGACTTTTCCCTGTTGAACTGACAGTCTGTCGACATTTCACATTGAACTGACAGTCTTTAGACATTTCATTTTGGACTGACTGGAGACATTTCATGTTGGACTGACAGTCTGTAGACATTTTATGGTTGTCTGACAGTCTGTAGACAACTCACACTGGAGTGAGAGCTTGTAGACATTTCATGTTGGACTGACAGTCTGCAGACATTTCAAGTTCAAATGACAGTCTGTAGTTACTTCATATTGGACTGACATTCTGTAGACATTTCATGTCGGACTGGTCATCTGTAGACATTTCAGGTTGGGCTGACATTCTGTAGATCTTTCATTATGGACTGACAATCTGCAGACATCTGAAGTTAGAGTGATAGTCTGTAGACATTTCATGTTGGGCTGACAATTTGTAGACTTTTCATATTGGACAGGAGATTCTTGACATTTGATATCTGACCAGACGGCTGTAGGCATTTCATCTTGTGAACGTTCTATATTGGAGCCTGCACGTATTTCATGTTGGTCTGATGGTCGTTAGTCATTTGATGTCAGACAGAGATTATAGAGATTTCATTTGAACCCACTTCTGATATTTCATGTTGGACAGGTTGTCTTTAGACATCTCTGGTTCAATTGACAGCGTGTGGAATTTCATATTAGAATTGCTGCCTGTAGGCATTTTATATGGGTGAACAGTTTGTAGACATTTCCTGTTGGACTTCCAGTATGTAGACAATTTTGTTAGAGTGACCTTCAGTAGATACATAATTTTGGATTTTCAGTATCTATATATTTCATGGTGGTCTGGTTGTCTTTAGACTTTTCATGTCAGGCTCCCAGTCAGTAGTCATTCCCTGTCTGAACTGAGATCCTGTAGGTATTTCCTGTTGAGCTGAATGCCTGTAGAAATTTCATGTTGGACTGACAGCTAGTAGACATTTCACATTGGACTTGTGGTGTACTGACATTTCATGTTGGACTGCAGGGTCTTGCTATTTCATATTTGACTGTTGGCCTGTAAGAATTTTATGTTGGGCTAGCAGTCTGTTGACATTTAATGCCAATCTAAACATTTCATGTTGAACTCACTGCAGATATTTCAAATTGCACATGCAGACTGTAAGCCTGTCATCAGTTCATGTTGGGCCTGTTGGTTGCAGATATTTCAGGTTCGATTGATAGTCTGTCAAAATTTCACATTGGAATTGAAATCTGTCAAAAGTTCATGTTGGAATGCTGGTAGGTAGATAATTTTTGTCAGACTGACACTCAGTAGATTTTTAATATTCGATTTTCTAGGTGTAGACATTTCACAACGGATTGGATGTTTGTAGACATTTCATGTCTGGCTGTCAATAGGCGTTTCGTTTTGGACTGATATCCTGTAGACATTTCATGTTGAACTGGCAGTTAGTAGACTTTTCATGTAGGACTGGCTGTCTGTAGATATTCCATGTTTGTCTGCCAGTCCATTGGCATTTTACGTTGGCCTGGCTGTCTGTAATCATTTCATTGCTGCCCGGCAGCCTGTAGCCATTTGAAGTTGGACTAGCAGCTTACAGATATTTCAAATTAGACTGACAGTCTGTAGACGCTTCATATTGGACTGCTGATATGTAGATATTTTTTGTTGGACCTATGTTCAGTAGATATTTATTATTGGATTTTCTGGGTGTAGGTATTTAATCATGCACTGAATGTCTGTGGACGTTTCATGTCGGACTGACAGTCAGTAGACATTTTTGTTGGACTTACAGCCTGCAGCTGTTTCATGTTTCGCAGCCATCTTTAGACATTTCACATTGGACAGTCAGCCTCCAGATGTTTCTTGTTGGGCTGAATGTCTGGACCTTCACATTGGACTGACATTCAGTTGACATTTTATGTTGGAGTGGCAGTCTCAGACATTTCATGTTGGACTGAATATCTAGATATAGCAGATTGACAGGTATGATGTATTAGGCATCACAGAATCATGGCTGAAAGATTATAGCTGGAAGGATACACATTGTATTGAAAGGCAGGCAGGAAGGCAGAGGGAGTGGCATTGCTCTGCTGGTAAAAAATGAAAACAAATCATTAGGAAGAAATGACATAGGGTTGGAATGTGTTGAATCATTGTGGATAGAGCTAAGGAACTGCAAGGGTAAAACACCCTGATGGGTATTGTATACGGACCCCCGAAGAGTAGTAAAGATGTTGTCTACAAATTATGACAGGAGATAAAAACACACGCCAAAATAGCAACATTGCAATAGTCATAGCCGATTCAATATGCAGGTAGATTGGAAAATCAGGTTGGTGCTGGGTTACAGCAGGGGAAATTTCTAGAGTGCCTTCAAGATGGCTTTTTAGAGTAGCTCATGGGTGAGCCCACTGGAGGATCAGCTATTCTTAATTGGGTGTTGTGCAATGAACTGGAATTGATTAGAAACCTTAAGGTAAAAGAACCCTTAGGGACAAATGATTATAACATGATCGAATTCACTCCAGCATTTGATAAGGAGAAGCTAAAGTCACATGTATCCGTATTACGGTAGAATAAAGGGAATTACAGAGCCATGAGTGGGAAGTTAGCCGGAATTGATTGGTAAAGAACACTGGTAGGGATGATGGCAGAGCACAATGGCTGGAATTTCTGGAAGAAACTCGGAAGGCACAGGATATATACCTCACAAAAAGGAAGAAGTATCTTAAAAGAAGGATGACAAAATGGCTAAAAGAAAAATCAAAGCCAACATAAAAGCCAAAGAGAGGGCTTATAATACAGCAAAGATTAATGGGAGTTAGATGATTGGGAAGCTTTTAAAACCAAAAGAAGGCAACTAAAAAGTTATTAAGAAGGTAAAGATGGAATACAAAAGTAAGCTTGCTAATAATACTAAAGAGGATACCAAAAGTTTCTTCAGACGCATAAAGTGTATAAGAGAGGCGAGAGTGGATATTGGACTACTGGAAAATGATGCTGTGCTGGGGGCAACGAAAGAGAGGATGAACTGAATAAGTAATTTATGTCAGTCTTCACCGGGGAAGACACTATGTATGGTGGTGGGGGAGGGTGTGTGAAGTGTGTGAAGTTACCATAACTAGAGAGAAGGCTGTTGGGAAACTGAAAGGACTGAAGGTAAATAAGTCACTTGGACTAGATGGAGTCCACCCCAGTGTTCTGAAAGGGTGGTTGAAGAGATTGTGGAAGCATTTCCCATGATCTTTCAAGAGTCATTAGATTCTGGAATGGTTTCCAGAAGACTGGAAAATTGGAAATATCAATCCACACTTCAAGAAGGGAGAGAGGCAGAAAAAAGGAAACCATAGGCCAGTTAGTCTGCCCTCAGTGACTGGGAAGATGTTGGAGTCGATTATTAAGGATGAGGTCTTAGGGTACTTGGAGGCACATGAGCCATAGTCAGCATGATTTCCTCAAGGGAAAAACTTGTCTGACAAATCTGTTGGAATTCTTTGAAGAAGTAACAAACAAGGTAGACAGGAGAATCAGTTGATGTTGTGTACTTGGACTTTCAAAAGGCCCTTGACAAGATGCTATGGATGAGGTTGCTTCACAGGCTATGAGCCCATGGCATTTCAGGAAAAAATTAGCATGGATAAAACAGTGGCTGACTGGCAGGAGTTAAAGAGTGGGAATAACGGGAACCTTTTCTGACTGGCTGCTAGAGGCTTGTGGCGTTTCATTGGGGTCTGTGTATAATTCTTTTTACATTATACCTCAATGATTTGGATAATGGAATTGATGACTTTGCAGACGATATGAAGATAGGTGAAGGAGCAGGTAGTTTTGAGGAAGTAGAGAAGCTACAGAAGGACTTAGACAGATTAGAAAAATGGGCAAAGAAATGTCAGATGGAATACAATGCCAGGAAGTGTATGGTCATGCACTTTGGTAGAAGAAGTGATACACTGCATCATTTCTTAATGCATGTATGCATTTCTAAATGACAATAAAAGACGACTGAGTGTTCTCATAATCTAAAAAAAGGGGTTGACTATTTTCTAAATGGAGGGAAAATACAAAAAACTGAGATGCAAAGGGACTTAGGAATCCTTATGCAGGATTCCTTAAAGGTTAACATGCTGGTTGAGTCCATGGTGAGGAGGGCAAATGCAATGTTAGCATTCATTTCAAGAGGGCTAGGATATAAAAGCAAGGATGCAATGTTGAAACTTTATAAAACACTGGTGAGGCCTCACTTGGAGTACTGTGAGCAGGTTTGGGCTCCTTATTTTAGAAAGTAGAAAGGATGTACAGTAACTGGAGAGCAGTCAAAGGAGCTTCATGGAAATGATTCCACGATTGAATGGCTTGTCATATGAAAAGTGTCTGATGGCTTTTGCCTGTCTTCACTAGAATTCAGAAGAATGAGGGTGTCCTCATTGAAACCTATTGAATGGTGAAAGGCCTTGATAGAGTGGATGTGGAGAGAATGCTTCCTATGGTGGGAAAGTCTAAGACTAGAGGACACAGCCTCCGAATAGAGGGATAGAGAGGAGGAGGAATTTCTTTAGCCAATCTGTTGGATTCTTTGTCACAGGCAGCTATGTGTATTTAAGGCAGATGTTGATGTTGATTGGTCAGGGCATGAAGGGATTCAGGGAGAAGGCAGGAGATGGGGCTGAGAGGAAAATTGGATCAGCCATGATGAAATGGTGGAGCAGATTTAAAGGGCCTAATAGCTTAATTCTGCTCCTTTATTTTATGGTTTCATTGTCTGATATTTCACATTGGACTGACCTTCTGTAGACATTTTATTTTGGACTGACACTTTCTAGTCAAGTCATTTCTGACAGTCTGTGGGCAACTAATGCTGGACTGACAGTCTATAGGTAACTTTGGTTGCAGATGTTTCACTTTGGGCTGAATGTCCATGGACATTTCATATTGCAGTGGCAGTCTGTCGACATTTCATGTTAGACTGACAGATGGATAGTCTGAAAACATTTCATGCTGGACACAACAGTCTGTAAACATTTCAATTTGGACTTGCAGTCTGTATAAATTTTATGCTGGCCTGGCAATTTGTAAACATTTCATATTGTATTGACCATCTGTAGACATTTCCTGTTGGACAGACATTCTGTGGATAATTCATGTTGAACAGTCAGACAGCAGACATTTCACATTGTACTGGTGATAGGTAGACATTTTTTCTTTGACTGACATTCAGCAGATATTTAATATTGGATTTGCAGGCTGTAGACACTTCAGGGTCTGAAATTTCAGCACCGTTTACCTCTCGTGTCTGGCTGATAGTCAGTTTACTGTTGGACTGAGAGCTTGTAGATATTTCATGTTGAGCTGAAAGTCTGAAGACATTTCATGTTGGATTAGCAGCTAGCAGAAGTTTCATACTGGGCTTGCCATGTAAAGACATTTGCTGTTGGAGTGGCTGTCAGGAGGCATTGCACATTAGACTAACAGCCTGCAGAATGTATGCCAATATTCCATATTAGACTGACAGACTGATAGTCTGTAAACATTTCATGCAGGACACGGCAGTCTGTGGTCATTTCAAGTTGGACTAGGATTTTGTAGAAAATACGCGTCGGATAAGCAGTTTGTAGACATTTGATATTGGATTGAATGTCTGTAGACATTTTATGTTGGACTTAATGTCTGCAGATATTTCATTTTGGACTAACAGTCTGTAGACATTTCATTTTCAACTAGTTGTATGTAGACATTTCAGGTCTGTCAGTCTGTAAACAGTTCAAGTTGGAGTGACAGTCCATAGATATTTCATGGTGGACCCAACTGCCTATAGACATTTCATATTGGACTGGCAGTCTGTGGACTGTACCTCTTCCTAGAGATGCTGCCTGACCTGCTGCGTTCACCAGCAACTTTTATGTGTGTTGCTTGAAATTCCAGCATCTGCAGATTTCCTCGTGTTGACATTTCATGTTGTATTAACAGTCTGTTGACATTTTGCTTGCTTCTGGCAGTCTGAAGATGTTTCATGTTGGAGTGGCTGTCTGCAGATATTTAATATTGGATTGGATGCCTGTAGACATTTTATGTTGAACTAGCAGTCTGTTGACATTGGAAGTTGAACTGGCACTCTCTAACTGTTTCACGTCAGACTGACAGTCTGTAGACACTTCATGTGGACTGACAGTCTATAGACATTCCATGTCAGACTGAAATTTTGTAAACATTTCACTTTGGTCTGGCAGACTGATTGTCTGAATACTTTCCATGCAGACACAGCAGACTGTAAACATTTCAAGTTCGAATTGCAGTTGTAGAAATTTCATGTTGGACTAGCAGTTTGCAGACATCTTATGTTGGGCTTGCAGCCTGCAGATAGTTCATTTTGGACTGGCAATCTGTAGGCATTTCATCAAAATGAATCAAATCAAATGAAGTTTAATTATTCACAGTTTCACTGCAAAATACCTTGCACACCAACTCCAGTGCCTTCGAGTATCAGGTAGCGGCATGGTCTGCACCCAGATCAGTGGTTCCGAACCAAAACTTGCTCCTCTTGTGTCCAGGCACCCATCTCTGCTCTCACGGCCTGGTGACCCATCTCTGCTCCTGCAGACCAGCAGCCCAGCTGTGCTCCCATAGCCTGCTGGCCCGACTCTGTTCTCGTGACCATGCATCAACTTTCTTCCTGTGGCCCAATGGCTGCGCTCCCCCTCACTGAACCAATGGCCGACTACTCTGCACAGCCAGCAGCTCACTGAAGCTGTAGACCTGCTGTACCCGCAGTTACTGGAGTGTTGTAGAGATTTATGACAAAATTAACACGTTTAACAAAGAAAAAGCACCGTTGTTTGACCCCAAGAGAATGCTGCATCAACACTTGCTGCCATCTCACCAGAAATCACTTCTGGATATTTCATGCTGGACTAACAGTCTGCAGATTTTCCTACTGGGCTGGCAGTCTGTAGACATTTCATATTGGACTGGCAGTCAGTACACATTTCATGTTGGTCTGACAGTCTGTAGACAATTCATGCTGAACTGACAGTCTGTACACATTTCATGATGGACTGACAGTGTGTAGAAATTTCATGTTGGACTGATAGTCGGTAGACGTTTCATGGTGGACTGACAGTCTGTAGACGTTTCACATTTGACTAACAGTCTGTAGACATTTCAGGTTTGACTGACAGCCTGTAGACATTGTTTTCTTTGGACAGTGTTCCCTATAAGTCCAGGAAAAGGCAAAAATGTAAGGGTAAGTGTCTTTGCTGTTTTTTTTCGCCCAGTCTCACAATATTCTTATTAGCTGAATTAATATGAATAGATTGAACTCTTTAAAATATTACCACCATTGAATGGCTTGATTGTATATTTTTCATTTGTATCCTTTCTGATTATTAAGAGGTGTGGGTGATGTTGAAGTGTTTGGGTAATGGATGATAGGACAATGAAAAGAGCTTACTAGGTTTGAATAAAGGTTACCAGTAGGACCAATCATTGTACCTTCTGCAGGAAGGGACACAGGCTGCTCTGCCAAAATACCCAATTGCTTTGCCCCCACAGCCATCTTTGGCACTACATTCCACATATTCATTACCCTGTGACTAAAATAAATTCTCCCTTATCATTGTTCTAAAGAATGATATATTCTGAGATTGTACCTACTGGTTCTAGACTCCCCGCTATGGGAAATATCTTCTCCACTTCCTGACTATTTAGGCCTTTTAATAATTGCTAAGTTTTAATGAGACCCCCCCCATTCTTTTGAACTCCAGTGAGTACAAGCTCAGACCTATCAAACGCTCCTAACATGTTAACCTATTCATTACCAGGATTATTATCGGGCCCCTCTCCAAAGCCAGCACATCCTTTCTTCAACATTGCCACCGATCCTCCAAGGGCAGGATAAGTGTTGCGTCCACTCCATCCACTGACATCTTCTGACATTAACAAGTCCGTCACACTATCCATCAGTCAACGAAGCCGAATCATGAACAACACCATCTCACACTTGGTGTCTGTCAGCTAAATGAACCTGCACTATTTCTTCCTAGTTCAGACAAGTATGGTTGTTATACAATTTGTTTGGAATGTAAAGTAGCTTTGGTTGAAATCTGAATCCCTGTTGCTGGGTTATTTCATTTTGCAAGAAGGTAGAATGGAGATTTGGTGAAATGTAATGAGATAACGTTTGGTTCTTTGGTCAGCAGAAACCATGGCCTCCTTGGGATTACAAGGCCACCATGATAGTCAAGTCAAGTCAAGTCAAATTTATTGTCATTTAACTTCATACATGTATAGCATCAAATGAGACAAAGTTTCTCTGAACCTGGGTGTAAAGCACCGTAGGATATATAACATACAATAACTTATATGTAACTTGTAAGGATAAAAACCACAAATGGGTTGCACATAAATAAATTAAGTAAAGTGAATAAATTAAATATTGCCAGGTACAGAGCAAATTAACCAGTGATACTTTGAATGCAATATGGCAGGGAGTTCAGAAGCCTAATGGCCTGAGGGAAGAAACAGTTTCCTATCCTGACTGTTCTTTTTTTTATGCATGATTCTTGTTTTTATGTCTCCTGCCTGTTGCTAGAAAGTCAAAGAAATTGATGATAGAGAAATAATTTCATGTTTTGTTAAAATCACTGCAGTGGCTTTCTCTTCATTCAACCTGTGTGAGCAATTGGAACTGAACAGATTGACCATCTAGATAGGCTGATAACCCACCAGTTAGCGGTGTCTGTGTGCGAAGACTGGGCTCCAACTTCCATTTCCTTGTGGCTTGGGCTCAGTTCCTAACTGTTGCCCTTCAGTAAGGAGATACTTCATTCCAAAGTCCTTGGCTGTGGCTTTGTTCCTCACATACACCCCAAATGTCCAGAGCTCTGCTCTGAATGATACTACTTAACTCTCATTGTCTGAGGAAATGCACACATTAGTGTGCCAAATGTGCTGACTGCAAAGTATCCAAGATATTTCTGCCTTTCTAAAAACCTCAACATGTCTTCACCTCTATGCCAATTCAAGAACTGGCGAGGAGAAACTAATTGCCAATTCCTCTAGCACGGGTCCTGGTTTGAGAAGCAATGAGTGCACCTGGCAGTAGGTTAGTTTTGATTTTGACAGAAAGGAAGGAGTATGTCTTTATTTTTTACCACTGCTGCATCCATCCATGTGGTGGATGGTCGTACGAGCAGCTGGGTCATATCTTGAGTCCTGGTGATACAACCACTGATTCTAGGCAGGCAATCTCTGAAGAGTATTGATAATGGTTGAGATCAGAAGAAGGCAACACAAATGACTTCTGTAGAAAAATTTGCCAAGAACGATCATGGTTCTTGGACTATGATCACCCACAACATGACACAGCACATAGTGATGATTCTAACGTTTTCTTGTCATTCAGTCTTTGGGTTTTTACTTCTGTTCTTTGGTTGTCTGTGAAGAGTAAGAATTTCAGGTTTTATTCTGAATACATTCTTTGATATTAAATGGAACTATTGAACTATTGATGATGATGCATGTATCCTCTCAAGGCCTGTGCTTCTTGGTTCAGAAACACACACTGTTGGAAGTACTTATCAAGTCAGGCAGCATCTCTGGAGGTGAATAATCGGTTAGTGTTTTGGGCCATGACCCATCATCAGGACAGGAAAGGAAGGAGGCAGAAGACAGAGTAAAAAGGTGGAAGAAAAGGAAGGAGTATAAAGATAGATGCTGCCTGCTCAGCATTGGCAACAAATGGAAAATATGTGCTTAAACCCACCTGAAGCAATAAAATCATGGGGAAAAAAAAACATTATTTTATTTCCCACAGCACAGCGTAGATTTTATTGGAGAAATAAGTTTGTATTTTCATTGAACAAAATGATTAAAAGAACTTGTCTGCTGGTGGGTGGTCCACTAGGGTGATCAAGCAGTGTGGATAACATAATGGTGGATTTCACTGAGGTGAATAACACTGAGATAGATCACACTGATATTTATCACACTCAGTTGAATCACACTGAGGTGGATAACTCTGAGGTAGATCACACTGATGGATCTCACTGAGATGGATCACACTGAGGTGGATCACACTGAGGTGCATCACACTGGTGGATCATACTGAGATGGATCACACTGAGATGGATCACACTGAGGTGCATCACACTGAGGTTCATCACACTGAGGTGGATCACACTGAGGTGCATCACACTGGTGGATCATACTGAGATGGATCACACTGAGATGGATCACACTGAGGTAGATCACACTGATATTTATCATATAGCGGCGGTTCACACTAAGTTGTATCCCACTGCTGTGGATCACACTGAGATGGATCACATTGTGATGGACTACACTGTGGTGAATCATACTGATATGGATCACCTGAGACGGATCACACTGAGATGGATCACACTGAGATGGATCTCACCGACGTGGATCACACTGAGGTGGATCACACTGAGATGGATCACACAGTGATGGATGAAACTATGATGGATCACAGTGAAGTGGATCACACAGAGATGGATCACACTGAGATGGATCTCACCGACGTGGATCACACTGAGGTGGATCACACTGAGATAGATCACACTGAAGTGGATCACACTGAGATGGATCACACTGAGATGGATCTCACCAAGGTGGATCACACTGAGGTGGATCACACTGTGATGGATCACACTGATGGATCTCACTGAGATGGATCACACTGAGGTGCATCACACTGAGGTGGATCACACTGAGGTGGATCACACTGAGGTGCATCACACTGAGGTGGATCACACTGAGGTGGATAGCTCTGAGGTAGATCACACTGTGATGGATCACACTGATGGATCTCACTGAGATGGATCACACTGAGGTGCATCACACTGAGATGGATCACACTGAGGTGGATCATGCTGATATTTATCATATGGGGCGGTTCACACTAAGTTGGATCCCACTGCGGTGGATAACACTGAGGTGGATCACTCTTGCATGGATCACACTGAGGTGGATCACACTCTTATGGGTCACGCTGTGGTGGATCACACCATGGTGGATCACACTATGATGGATCTCACTGAGGTGGATCACACAGTGATGGATGAAACTATGATGGATCACACTGAGATGGATCACACTGATGGATCTCACTGAGATGGATCACACTGAGGTGGATCACACTGATATTTATCATATAGCGGCGGTTCACACTAAGTTGTATCCCACTGCTGTGGATCACACTGAGATGGATCACACTGTGATGGACTACACTGTGGTGAATCATACTGATATGGATCACCTGAGACGGATCACACTGAGATGGATCACACTGAGATGGATCTCACCGACGTGGATCACACTGAGGTGGATCACACTGAGATGGATCACACTGAGGTGGATAACTCTGAGGTAGATCACACTGATGGATCTCACTGAGATGGATCTCACTGAGGTGCATCACACTGAGGTGCATCACACTGAGGTGGATCACACTGAGTTGGATCACACTGAGGTGCATCACACTGAGGTGGATCACACTGAAATGGAACACATTGAGATGGATCACACTGAGGTAGATCACACTGATATTTATCATACAGGGGCAGTTCACACTAAGTTGGATCCCACTGCAGTGAATCACTCTTTCATGGATCACACTGAGGTGAATCACACTCTTATGGATCACACTGAGGTGGATCACGCTCTGGTGGATCAAACCATGGTGAATCACACTGTGATGGATCTCACTGAGGTGGATCACACAGTGATAGATGAAACTTTGATGGATCGCACTGAGATAGATCACACTGATATTTATCATACAGGGGTGGATCACACTACATTGGATCCCACTGAGATGGATCACACTGAGGTGGATCACTCTTGTATGGATCACACTGAGGTGGATCAGATTGTGGATCAAATTGAGTTGGATGACACTGATATTTTTCACACGATGTTCGACCACACTGTAGTGGATCATTCAGTGGTCGATCACACTGAAGCAGATCATACAAAGATGGATCACGCTGAGACAGGTCACACTGAGGTGGATCACATCGTGAGGGAACATACTGAGTTGGATCACACTGGTTTGGATCATGCTGAGGTGGATCACCCTGATATTTATCACATTGAGATGGACCATACTGAAGCAGATCACACTGAGTTGGATCACACTGATGTGGGTTACACTGTGTTGGATCACACAGAGGTGGATCACACTGAGATGTATAACTTCGAGATGGATCACACCGTGATAGATCACAATGAGGTGGATCAAGCAGTGTGGATCATACAGAGGTGGATCACTCTGAAATAGATCACACTGAGTTGGATCATACTGAACTGGATCATACTGAGATAGATCACACTGAGATGGTTCACACAGATGTGGATCACACCAAGATGGATCACACTGTGATGGATCACACTGAGGTGGATCACACTGAGGTGGATCACACTAAGATGGTTCACACAGATGTGGATCACACCAAGATGGATCACACCGAGTTAGATCACACTGAGATGGTTCACACAGATGTGGATCACACTGAGATGGATCACACTGTGATGGATTACACCGAGATGGATCACACTGAGTTGGATCACACAGATGTGGATCACACTGAGAGGGATCACACTGAGATGGATCACACAGAGGTGGATCACATTGAGGTGGATCACACCGAGATGGATCACACCGAGTTGGATCACACAGATGTGGATCACACCGAGATGGCTAACACTGAGATTTATCACACTAAAGTGAACCACACTCAGAACTGCCTGTCCCATGTTGCAATGCAAGGGTAATATCACAGACACTCGATATCATTCTGGAGTGAGTGAGGAACATGTGGGAGCAGGGTCAAGGGATTTTTAATGTTAGAAAAGAGAATTCATTTGTGCATGAAGAAATGATGGGAGTTAATTTCCTAAATGCCTGCAAAATAATGTAGTATGTTCAGGAGGTTGTAACAGCTCCTCGATGTGACTGCTGTGTGCTAGAGGGTGCAAAGCAAGCATCATTAAATAGATATAGAGGAAGTGATCACCTTTAATCCCTTCAATGTCTTCTCTTTCCAATTTATCTCCCAGTTTGATTTTGCAAGGACAAATTTCCATGCAGGATTATTTTTATAGTAGTTCCTGGGTGTGTAATGAATGGACCAGCTGTTTGAAGTTATTATGATGAGAATGATTCATACTATTGTGACCTTAAGTCAGAACTGGGATTTTCTGATTCCCCTCAGTAATTTCTTGCGCTGCAGAATTGAACAAATACCGGGCTGTCTACCTTTGCCTGCTGCTCTATGCAGTCGGTCTCGAGTGGGAGCAGGGGGAGTAACAGGGCATTATTTCCTATCTGACTGGGACCACCTGCATTTGTGAAACCAATGGCTGATTGCACATGAATATACTGCCTGAAAGAAATAGACAACAATAAAGGACAGCACTCACACAAAAGTGAGGCATCAGATAGAGGCCATCACTCAGTCAAAGATTAATCAGGAGGTGTGGCTTGACTGGTGGCCAGAGATGACTACAGAATACAAAAAAACAAGATCACTCACTCCTTTTATATTTAACTAGAATATAAATGCAAGGATGAAATGGTGAGGCTGTACAAGGCATTGGTGAGGCCTCATTTGGAGTATTGCAAGCAGTTATTGAAGAAAGGATGTACTGACATTGGAAAAGGTAAAGGGGGGTTCACGAAAATGACTCTGGGATTGAAAGGCTTGTCATATGAAGAGTATGTGATGGCTCTGAGCTAGTACTTACTGAAATTCAGAAGAATGTGGGGAAACTCATTGAAACCTATTGAATGTTGAAAGGACTCGGTATAGTGGATGTGGAAAGGATGTTTCCTAAGGTGGGACACAGCCTCAGAATAGAGGGATGTCCATTTAAATAGAGATCAGGAGGAATTTCTTTAGCCAGAGAGTGCCAAATCTGTGGAATTCGTTGCTAAGGGCAGATGTTGAAGCCAGGTCATTGGGTATATTTAAGACCGAGTATGATAGATTCTAGGTTATTCAGGGCATGATTTGTTACAGGGAGAAGGCAGGAGATTGGGGCTGAGAGGAAAAATAGATCAGCCATGATGAAATGGTGGAGTAGAGTCGACGGGCCAAATGGCATAATTCTGCTCCTATATGTTATGGATATTTGATCCCAACCCTCCTCACCAATGAATTCAATCGGACTAATCTGCATAGGCTTCATCTCCTTTCTCTGCTAGTTCCCATAGCTAGTATCTTTTGCATCTTTAAAATTGTATCTGACCTCTCAAACTCCTTCAAGATCCATTCTCTCCAATTTCCAGGGAAGAGTACCTCAGAGATTCTTCGGCCTTGCTCCTCAAAGACGACATTGGTAGGAGGTCAATAATGGTGGACAAGGTCAAGCTTAATGGGCCCAAAGTCAGTAGTGGTTTAACCAATGCAATACAACAAACTTCTGACCTTCTCTCCATTGTGATTGAATTATTACAATGAATAATTGAAGAATTAATTTGTGACCACTGAGAAAGAAACCAAGTAAACACATGATGAACCGTTTTGATAAAGATGCAGTTGGTAATGAAGGAGATTTTTGAGAGGCAGACCCAAAAGTTCGAAGTTCAAAGTAATTTTTTTTTCAAGGTACAGATATGCCACCATATACAAAATGTGATTCATTTTCTATTGGGCATATTCAGTAAATCTATAGAATAATAAGCATAGCAGAATCAATGAAAGACCACCCAACTCAGTTGTCCAACCAAAGTGCAGAAGACAACAAACTACAAATACAAAACAAAAGAAATGATGTGGTGGGGTAAATGTACCCTTACATGGATTGGAGGAGTTTGGGGGTGATGTATCCCAGAGGTGGTGCTGGCTTCCCTCTACTACAGCAAAGAGCTGATCGTGACTTGAACAATGTTGAAAGGAGCAGATGGCTTGGCAGAAATGGGGACTGCAAAATACTTGGCAAGAAACCTGATGAAAGAGACAGTTAAGAATGTGTCTTACTACACAAGGAGTGAAACTCCACAGAGGAGGCACCTGTGACTCTGAGAGGAGCATTCAACTAGATCACAAGCATGACGTAGGTGGATCTAACTCCAACTCAGTGTGATCCACCTCAGAGTGATCCACTCAGCCTCTGTGCATCAGTGTCTGGGTGGGGAACCAGTCTCTGTGTGTCAGCAACTGCATGAGTCACCAGTCTCTGTGTGTCAGTGTCTATGTTGGTACCAGTCTCCCTCTGTCAGGGTCTGGGTTTGTACCAGTCTCTGTGTGTCAGTGTCTGGGTGGGTCACCAGTCTCTCTGTGTCTGTGCCTGGGTTTGTACCAGTCTCTGGGTGGGTCACCAGTATCTGTGTGTCAGTAACTGCATGGTCACCAGTCTGTATCTGTCTCCCTCTGTCAGTGTCTGGGTGGGTAACCAGTCTCTCTGTGCCAGTGTTTGGGTTGACACCAGTATCTGTGTGTCAGTAACTGCATGGTCACCAGTCTGTATCTGTCTCCCTCTGTCAGTGTCTGGGTGGGTAACCAGTCTCTCTGTGCCAGTGTTTGGGTTGACACCAGTATCTGTGTGTCAGTAACTGCATGGTCACCAGACTCTATGTGTCTCCCTCTGTCAGTGTCTGGGTGGGTAACCAGTCTCTCTGTGCCAGTGTTTGGGTTGACACCAGTATCTGTGTGTCAGTAACTGCATGGTCACCAGTCTGTATGTGTCTCCCTCTGTCAGTGTCTGGGTGGGTAACCAGTCTCTCTGTGCCAGTGTTTGGGTTGACACCAGTATCTGTGTGTCAGTAACTGCATGGTCACCAGTCTGTATCTGTCTCCCTCTGTCAGTGTCTGGGTGGGTAACCAGTCTCTCTGTGCCAGTGTTTGGGTTGACACCAGTATCTGTGTGTCAGTAACTGCATGGTCACCAGTCTGTATGTGTCTCCCTCTGTCAGTGTCTGGGTGGGTAACCAGTCTCTCTGTGCCAGTGTTTGGGTTGACACCAGTATCTGTGTGTCAGTAACTGCATGGTCACCAGTCTGTATCTGTCTCCCTCTGTCAGTGTCTGGGTGGGTAACCAGTCTCTCTGTGCCAGTGTTTGGGTTGACACCAGTATCTGTGTGTCAGTAACTGCATGGTCACCAGTCTGTATGTGTCTCCCTCTGTCAGTGTCTGGGTGGGTAACCAGTCTCTCTGTGCCAGTGTTTGGGTTGACACCAGTATCTGTGTGTCAGTAACTGCATGGTCACCAGTCTGTATGTGTCTCCCTCTGTCAGTGTCTGGGTGGGTAACCAGTCTCTCTGTGCCAGTGTTTGGGTTGACACCAGTATCTGTGTGTCAGTAACTGCATGGTCACCAGTCTGTATCTGTCTCCCTCTGTCAGTGTCTGGGTGGGTAACCAGTCTCTCTGTGCCAGTGTTTGGGTTGACACCAGTATCTGTGTGTCAGTAACTGCATGGTCACCAGACTCTATGTGTCTCCCTCTGTCAGTGTCTGGGTGGGTAACCAGTCTCTCTGTGCCAGTGTTTGGGTTGACACCAGTATCTGTGTGTCAGTAACTGCATGGTCACCAGACTCTATGTGTCTCCCTCTGTCAGTGTCTGGGTGGGTAACCAGTCTCTCTGTGCCAGTGTTTGGGTTGACACCAGTATCTGTGTGTCAGTAACTGCATGGTCACCAGTCTGTATGTGTCTCCCTCTGTCAGTGTCTGGGTGGGTAACCAGTCTCTCTGTGCCAGTGTTTGGGTTGACACCAGTATCTGTGTGTCAGTAACTGCATGGTCACCAGTCTGTATCTGTCTCCCTCTGTCAGTGTCTGGGTGGGTAACCAGTCTCTCTGTGCCAGTGTTTGGGTTGACACCAGTATCTGTGTGTCAGTAACTGCATGGTCACCAGTCTGTATGTGTCTCCCTCTGTCAGTGTCTGGGTGGGTAACCAGTCTCTCTGTGCCAGTGTTTGGGTTGACACCAGTATCTGTGTGTCAGTAACTGCATGGTCACCAGTCTGTATCTGTCTCCCTCTGTCAGTGTCTGGGTGGGTAACCAGTCTCTCTGTGCCAGTGTTTGGGTTGACACCAGTATCTGTGTGTCAGTAACTGCATGGTCACCAGTCTGTATCTGTCTCCCTCTGTCAGTGTCTGGGTGGGTAACCAGTCTCTCTGTGCCAGTGTTTGGGTTGACACCAGTATCTGTGTGTCAGTAACTGCATGATCACCAGTCTGTATCTGTCTCCCTCTGTCAGTGTCTGGGTGGGTAACCAGTCTCTCTGTGCCAGTGTTTGGGTTGACACCAGTATCTGTGTGTCAGTAACTGCATGGTCACCAGTCTGTATCTGTCTCCCTCTGTCAGTGTCTGGGTGGGTAACCAGTCTCTCTGTGCCAGTGTTTGGGTTGACACCAGTATCTGTGTGTCAGTAACTGCATGGTCACCAGTCTGTATCTGTCTCCCTCTGTCAGTGTCTGGGTGGGTAACCAGTCTCTCTGTGCCAGTGTTTGGGTTGACACCAGTATCTGTGTGGGTAAAATAAGTCTGGCATTTAGGATTTGTAGGTCCCATCACAGACCCTTCCCCTGTGCTGGAGGTGATTGGAGACTGGTATCCCCAGCCGAACAGGTGAGTTTTCAGGGCTGTTTGGATTGTGAGAAGAGTTAGCTGCTTGAACAGAGAGATAAATTCTCAGGTGCAGAACAAGCAGTCTCATTGTCTCAGTTAGAAATATCTAACTTCAGTGCATGGTTATAAACCTAAACTACGACCGTAAGATATAGGAACACACTAAGGCCATTCAACCCATCAAGTCTGCTACCAAATAGCACGTGTCAAAATTTCATATTGCATTGTGGTTCCTATATAATGACTCACCACTTTGAGTATTTGCCAACTCGCAGAAAATCATCTCTATCCAATTGCCTCTCACAGAGAAACCTCTCCATGCAATTACAGATCTCAGAGAAACTCCTCCATAGATTTCCAGCTCTCAGAGAGACCTCAACATCTAATTCCAGTTCTCAGATAAAACTGTCAATCCAAAACAATTTTAGGAAAAAACCTCTCCATCCATTTCCATCTCACAGAAAAACCAATCCAGCTCTCAGAGAAACCAATCAATCCAATTTCTGATCTCAGATACCCTCTCCTTCCAATTCCAGTTCAAAGAGAAACCTCACAATCCACTTCCTGCTCTCAAAAAAAGTTCTGCATCCAATCTTAGATCTCAGAGAACCTCTCTAGCGAATTCCAGCTCACAGACAGTCTACTCCATTCACCTTCCAGCTCTCAGAGGAACCTCTCAATCCAATTCCTACTCTTAGAGAATCATCTCAATCCCATTCCTGCTGTCAGATTAAATTCTCCATCCAATTCCAGTTTGAAGAGAAACCTCACAATCTACTTCCTGTTCTCAGAGACCACTCCATCCAATTCTAGCTCTCAATCCAATTTCCATCCAACTTCAGCTCTCAGGAAAACTTCTCCATCCAATTTCAGCTATAAGAGAGACCTCTCCAACCAATTTCAGCTCTCAGGGAACACAGGGAACACTCTGCATCCAATTTCAACTCACATGGAAAAGTCTCAATTCAATTCCAGCTCTTTGAGAAACTTTTCCATTCAAATCCAGCTCTCTTAATCCAAATCCTGCTCTCAGACCTTTCCATCCAATTCCAGTTTTCAGAAAAATCTTCCATCCAATTACAGCTCTCAGAGTCACAAACAAGAGAAAACCTGCAGATCCAGGAAATCTGAGCAACACACGTAACATGCTGGAGGAACTCAGCAGGCCAGGCAGCATCTATGGAAATAAGTGCAGTCAATGTATTGGGCTGAAATCCTTTGGTAAGATTGGAGAGAAAAAAAAAGCTCTCAGAGTAATCAGTCCAAGTTCCAGCACTCAGGGGGACCTTTCCATCTGATTTCAGCTCTCAAAGAAACTTCTTCATCCAAATCCAGCTCTCAGAGAAACCTTTCCACCCAATTCATCTCTCAATGAAACCTGTCCAGCAAATTCCAGCTTTTAGAGGAATTTTTCCATCCAAATCCAGCTCTCGGAGTAACTTTTCCATCCAATTATCATCTCTATTAAATCTCTATTAAATTCCATCTATCAGAGAGACCTCTTAATCCAATTCCAGCTCTGAGAGAAACCATTCCATTCAATTGCACCTCTCAGGGAAACATATAAATTCAATTCCAGCTCTCAAAGAAAATATTTGATCCAATTTCACCTCTAACAGCAAGTCTAGCTCTCAAAGAAACCTTTCCATCTAAATCCAGCTCTCAGAGAAACCTTTCCATCCAATTCCAGATCTCAGAAAAAAAAACCTTGCGTCCAATTCCAGCTCTCAGAGCAAACTTTCCATCCAAATCAAGCACTTGGAGAAACGTCTCCATCCAACTTCACTTCTCAGAGAAACCTTCCCATCCAGCTCTAGCCCTCACAGGAACCTCCCTATACAAATCCAGCTCTCACTGAAACCTCTCTATCAAATTCCAGCTCAGAGTAACCTAGTGAACAAATTCCAGCTCTCAGAGAAACTTTTCCATCAAATGGTGGCTCTCATAGTAACAATCCCACCCAGTTCCAGCTTTCAGAGAAACCTTACCATATGATTCCAGGTCTCAGAGAAACTTCCCCATCGAACTCCAGCTCTCAGAGGTACTTCTGCATCCAACTTCAGCTCTCAGAGAAAACTCTACACCCAATTCCTGCTCTCAGAGAAATGTTCCATCCAGTTTCAGCTCTCAGAGAAACCTATCCATCCAATTCCAGCCTCAGCGGCACCTCTTCACCTATTTCCATCTCTCAGAGGAACCTCACAAGCCAATTCTTACTCTCAGAGAAACCTCTGAATCCTATTTCTGCTCTCAGATGAAACTCTCTATCCAATTCCAGTTCTAAAAGAAACCTCACAATGCACTTCCAGCTCTCAGAGAAAACTTTGCATCCAATTTCTGATCTCAGAGAAACCTCTCCAATGAAATCCAGCTCACAGAGAGATCACTCTATCCAATTCCAGCTCTCTGTGAAACCTCTTCATCTCGTTTCTGCCCCCAGAGAAACCTTTATATTCAATTCCAGCTCTCAGAGTAACCTAGTGAACATATTCCAGCTCTCCAGGTTTCCATCAAACAGTGGCTCTCATAGTAACCATTCCACCCAGTTCCAGCTCTCATAGAAACCTTACCATCTGATTCCAGCTCTCAGAGAAACTTCCCCATCGAATTCCAGCTCTCAGAAATACTTCTGCGCTCAATTTCAGATCTCAGAGAAAACTCTACACCCAATTCCTGCTCTCAGAGCAACTACCCCTGCCAAACCTTCCATCCAATTTCAGCTCTCGGAGAAGCTACCCCAGCCAAATCAAGCTCTCAAATCAATCTCTTCATCCATTTCGAGCACTGTGAGGAACCTCTCCATCCAATGCCAGCTCTTACTGAAGCCATCCCATCCAATTCCAGCTCTCAGAGAAACCACCCCATTCATTTCCAGCTCTCAGAGAAAACTCTCAATGCAAATCCCTGCTCATAGAGCAACCTCTCCAGCCAATTCCTGCTCTCAAAGAAACCTCTCCATCCAATTTTGATGCTCAGAGAAAACTCATCAAATTCCAGCTCTCAGAGATACTTCATCCAATTTCAGCTCTCAGACAAAATTCTCCATCCAATTCCCTCTTTCAGTGAAACCTCCCAATTCATTCCCAGCTATAAGAGAAATCACTCAATCCAAATTCCTGTTCTCAGAGAACCCTTTCCATTTGATTCCAGCTCTCAGAGAACCTACTCCATCCATTTGCAGTGCTAAGAAAAACCTCTGCATTGGAATCCCACTCTCAGAAAAATCTCTCCATCCAATTTCAGCTCTTAATAAAACATCTCCCCCCAATTCCAAATCCCAGAGAATCCTATCAATCCAATTCTAGCTCTCAGAGAAAACTTTCAATCCAATTCCAGCTCTCAGTGTGACCTGTCCATCTAAATCAGCTCTCAGAGATACCTATCGATCCAATTTCAGCTCTCAAAGAAAACCTTCCATTCAATCCTAGTTTTCAGAGAAACCTTTCAAACCAAATTCCGGCTCTCAGAGAAAACTTCATCCAATTCCAGCTCTCAGAAAAACATTTCAATCCAATTCCAGCGCTTAGAGACACCTCTCCTTCCCAATCAGGCTCTCTGAGAATTCTCCCCAACCATTTCCAGCTCTGAGAGGGATTTCTCAGTCCAATTCCTGCTCTCAGATAATCCTAGCCATCCATATCCAGCTTTCAGAAAAAAATCTCCATGCACTTCCAACTCTCAGACAACCACTCTATCCAATTCAAGCTCTCAGAGAGACCTCTCCATCCAACTCAGCTTTCAGAGAAAACTCCCCAATTATTTCTAGCTCTCAGAGGAACCTCTGCAACCAAGTTCCAGCTCTCAGAGAAACACTTCAGCACTTATAGACACCTCACCATCCAAATCGAGCTCTCCATCCACTTCCAGCTTTGAGAGGAATCTCCAATCCATCTTCTGCTCTCAGAGAAACCTATCCATCTAATTCCAGATCTCAGAAAAAGCTCTCCATGCATTTACAGTTCGAAGAGAGACCTCTCCATGCAATTTCTACTCTCAGAGAAACCCCTCTATCTGGTTTCAGCTATCAGAAAAATCTTTCCATACATCCAGCTCTCAGAGATACCTCTCCATCCATTTCTAGCTCTCAGACAAAATGATGCCATCAAATTCCATCTCTCATAGAAAGCTTTGCATCTAATTCCAGCACTCATAGAAACCTATCCATCCAATTCCAGGTCTCAGAGAATCATTTCCATCCAAATTCCAGGACAGATAGAAACCTCTCCATCCAAATTAAGTTCTCATAGAAATCCCTCCATTCATTTCCAGCTCTGAAAGCTCCTTTCAATCCAATTCCTGCTCTTAGAGGAACATCTCAATCTATTTCCTGCTCTCAGATAAACCTCTCCATCCATTTCCAATTCTAAGAGAAACCTCTGCATCGAATTCCAGCTCTCAGAGAAAGCTCTGCATCCATTTTCAGCTCTCAGAGAAAATTCTGCAGTGAATACCAGCTCACATAACAAGCACTCAATTCAATTCCAGCTCTCAATGAAACCTGTCCACCCAATTCCAACTCTCAGTGTTAACTCTCAATGCAATTCCAGGTCTAAGAGAAATCTCTCTGTCCAATTCCAGCTCTCAGTGAAACCTCTCAATCTAATTCCAGATGTCAGTGAAGCCTTTCCATCCAATTCCAATTCTCACAGGAGCTTTCCCATCCAGTTCCTGCTCTCAGAGAATCCTCTCCTTCAAATTCCACCTTCCAGTGAAATCTCTCTCCATTGGATTCCAGCTCTCAGTGAAACCTCTTAATTATATTAGAGCTCTCATAGAAACCTCTCTGTCTTTAACTTCAGCTCTCAGAGAAATCTTCAATCTAATTCCAGATGTCAGAGAAACCTCTCCATCCAGTTACAGCTCTGTCCACACAATTCTCCTTTTACTTCCCTTCAACAACTATTCTATTTCACTTCCATCAACTCTTCCACTTATTACCCCATCACTCAATTAACTTTCCAAGTTCAAAATTCAAAGTAAATTCATCATATACCACCCTGAGATTCATTTTTGCAGGCATTCACAATAGCTACAAAGAAATATAATTAACAATCCAAACAATGAAAACCTTCACACAAACAAAGACAGACAAACAGCCGAGCAACTATTTATATTTACTTACTTATTATGCCACTGGCATTCAGGGTAGCAATGAAGGTCCTCCATCACTATCTCCCCATGGCCACTTTCTCCATTGTGCCTCAGGTGTGCTTTGGCATGGGTGACCCTATCAAGAGCCAAAGCACAAGGCACTGCCTCCAGCCAACATAGCTCACTGGGTCATTGAGGGATGCAAACCTCCAAACCTTATGACAAGGTTTTGGTCATCTTGGAAGAATCAATCTATTATACTGGGGATATAATTTCCTGCAGTCATTTAATCTATCAGTTATGTGGTCTTGGCCCCACCAGCACCCTACTCAGATCTGTGTACCCCACCCCAAACCCTAACCCTACCATAATTGTCTGTGGAGAGAAAGTTTGATTTGGTAAAACCGGCCACTTGCAGTGAAGCTGACCTACCACAAATCTAGAAATTCGTGTTTCCCTTAAACATGGATCTAAGTTAAATTCTAAGAATTGATTTGCCTTGATACAGGCCTCAAAAGAGTGGATATGGAGAAGATGTTTCCTCTGGTGGGGGAGTCTAAGACCTGAGAACACAGCCTCAGAATAGAGGGACGTCGTTTTAGAATGGTCATTAGGAGGAGTTTTGTTCACCGGAGGGTGCTGAATCTGTGGAATTCATTGCCACAGGCAGCTGTGGAGGTTAAGTCATTGGGTATATTTGAGGCAGAGGGTGATGGATTCTTCAGGGCATTGGTCGGGGAGAAGGCAGGAGATTTGGGCTGAGAGGGAAAACGGATCAGCCATGCTGAAATGGTGGAGCAGACTTAATGGGCCGAACGGCCTAATTCTGCTCTGATCTTATGATTTTATTTTTACTTTTTGTATGTCAATATTTGCAAATGGCTCACCAGGAAGTAATTAATCTTAATTACCAGCACTACTGAAAGTTGCCTTACAATATGTTGGATTCAGCTGCTGTCGATGGGCTGAACAGCAGATGGAACGGAGGTCTCGACAGGGTCTCAGCTGGGTGGTAACAGGCTGAGCTTAAATGAATTTGTACCAGGTTCACAGTTTACTGAGTCACCCAGCATGGGAGACTGAGTCAGCCTCGGCTCATCCTCTGATGCAAGCCAGCTTCTGAGGGCGGGGACTGCAATGTCAGGACGCAGACTGGAGTCGGGGATCTGCTCCTCCCTGGCTTCATGCCCATTGCTCCTCTGCCTGGAGTGTGCCCGCTCCAAAAATACAAGTTGAACTCATGCCCTGTGCTGCAAGGGAGAGTGAGTGGACAGGTTTTGCAACTGGTGCCTGAGGTAGCAGAGATTCAGAGGATTGAACTTGAGGGAAACTTGGACTAACACTGCTATCTAATAAACTCATTGCCGATCTGACTCCACATTCCTGCATATGTGGTGATTTGTAAGCTTGCACTCCTGTATCCTCCTTGTGAACACTCCAAGTGCATTACTGTACAGCGCCAACCCCTTAGGGGTCACAATGGAGAGCAGGTGGTTGTGGAAGCTGCCTTGCCCGGACTGGTAGGCTTCTAGGAACAGAAGTCAGAATCAGAATCAGGTTTATGAATCACCGGCACATGATGTGTCGTAAAGTTTGTTGTTTTGCAGCAACAATACATTGCAATACATAGTAATAAGAAATATATTTTAAAAATAAATTAAATAAGTATTGCAAAATGAGAGGAAAAAATTACTGAAGAAGTGCTCATAGGATGTATTTCCATTCTGAGATCTGATGGTAGAGGGGAAGAAGCTGTTCCTGAATTGTTGAGTGTGAGCTTTCAGGCTTCTGTACCTCCTCCCTGATGGCATGTCTTGGGTGATGGGGTCCTTAATGATAGTTGCTACCTTTTTAAGGCATTGCCTTTTGAAGGTGTTTACAATACAGGGAAGGCTAGTGTCCGTGATGGAAGTGGCTGAGTTTACAACTTTCTGCAGCTTTTTTCCCGATCCATTACAGTGGCCTTTCTATACCAGACAGTGGTGAAACCAGTCAGAATGCTCTCCATGGTATATCTGTGCAAACCTGTGAGTGTTTTTCCACTTCACAGTCATGGAGACAGAGAGAGATACACCATGGATTCCGGCCCGTCCGTTTTCCCTACAACCCCCAGGTCTCATCACGGATGAAGAACAAGTAGCATTTTACTGTTTACTTTTTAACTTGTGTCGCAAATTCGCCTTATTATTTGTTAATTCACTGGTGGTAATATTACTTTATGTGAGTTACACATACTGTGCTGTGCACTGTGGTCCGGAGGAACATTGTTTTGTATGGTGGTATACGTGTACACGTTAGAATGACAATAAAGTGAACTTGAACTTCGACTTGAGTCAGTGGCAAGAAAGACAAATGAAAAATTAACATTCGTTTCGAGAGGACTAGAATATAACAGCAAGGATGTAACGCTGAAGCTTTATGAGGAGCTGGTGAGGCCTCATTGGAGTATTGTGAGCAGTTCTGGGCCCCTTTCTGAGAAAATATGTGCTGACATTGGAGAGGGTTCAGGAGAGATTTATGAGGCTGATTCCAGGAAAGAAAGGGTTATATAAATGAAAAGCATTTAATGGCTCTGGGTCTGTACTCACTGGACTTTGGAAGAATGAGGGGGGATCTCATTGAAATCTAGTGAATGTCGGAAAGCCTATATTGAGTGGAAGTGGAAAGGGTGTTTCCTATAGTGGAGGAGTCGTGGACCAGAAGGAACAGCCTCAGATTAGAGAGAAATCCCTTTAGAACAGAGATGAGGAGGAATGTCTTTAACTAGAGGGTGTTGAATTTGTGGAATCTGTTGCCACAGACGACTGTGGAGGCCAAATCATTGGGTATATTTAATGTGGAGTTTGATAGGTTCTTAGTTTGTCAGAACATCAAAGGCTATGGTGCAAAGGTAGAAGAATGCCATGATGCAATGGTGGAGCAGAATTGATGGGCCGAATAGCCTAATTCTACTACATGTAATGGTTTTATAGTCTTGTTTTCTTTTAATAAACTGAAGTAATTTTCTGAATCCTCAACTAAAGTATATCGCAGGTGAATTTTTGGAAGGATGTTTGGAGCTATTTGCTGGGCAACTTTATAGGTGGGTGTGCCCAGTCATTGGATAAGGCTCTGTGTCCCTCTGTACCTTTCCTCACACATTGTGACCCTCCATCAGTACCACCACCCCCGCCCCCGACAGTGTGATCTTCCCACAGTGCCACCCTTTCTGCAGTTTGACCCACTATCAGTACCACCCCTTCCACAGTGTGACCCTCCCTCAGTAGCCCCCCATCCTGCTGTTCCTTCGTGTTACGATCCCTGCTCTGTCAATTAAAAGCAAGGTGCATTCCCTGTGTATTCAGGTGAAGATTGAGATGCCTGCCTCACAGCACGTTTTTGGAAATCCCGAGCCAGATAAGCAAGATTCTATCCCTATTACCGAACCCTATTAATCATAAATTCAGTAGTGTTGCAGTGCTCACCCTCTGCCCACTACAGGAAAGACCACCCCTCCTCCAGCTCAGATTAACTCGGTGAACACACCAATAACACTAGGCATTTGAGGAATCCAGTTCCAGGCAGCGTCTGTAGCAGGAAATACACAGTCCACATCTCAGGTTGAGACCCTTTAACTGGACTAAAAGAGAGAGGGGCAAGAGTCTGTGTAAGGATGAGGGAGAAAGTGGGGGGGGGGGGGACCAGAGCTGGCAAGTGATAGGTGGAGATCTAAATATTGACTGTTTATTCCCCTCCATAGATGCAGCCTGACCTGCTGAGATCCCCCAGAATATTGTGGGTGCTCTGAATTTCCAGCTTCTGCAGAATCTCATGTTTGTAGGTGGTAGGTGCATCCAAGTGAGGAGGGAGGATTGGTCCATGGCCATTGGGAGATGATAGAATCCATTAGGAAATGGACAGGGGAGAGAGCTGGGGAGGGGAACATGGGGTGGGGATGGGGAGTGAACATTTGCAGCCCTTTGTTACTTCCATCTATCGCTTCCTTACTTCATTTTCCACCCTCTCCTCCCTCTCCCCATCTGCCCAACACACCTCCTCATCTGGATCCACCCATCACTTTACCAACATTTTCTCCTCTTCTCCTTCCCTTCACCTCTTTATACCAACAAGCCCATATTCTAGTCTGATGAAGGGTCTCAAACCAAAACATGGACTGTCCATTTTTCTCCACAGTTGCTGCCTAACCCACCTAGTTCCTTCAGAATCTTGTGTGGTGCTTTGATTGGCCAGGTGGATTCCGAATGACAGGATTGCCTTCCAATAGCTGTGTGAGATATTGGGGTGAAGCTCACTTTTGCTCGCTCACTTTGGTCAAAACAGTCCAGCAGAGCTGACATGAAGGTACAAAGGTCAAACCTTGATTCCCCTCAACACCCTCTCGTGTGTCCCTGGGTTTCTGGTGGGTTTGGCTTGGAGTCCAACCACAGAAATGGTGTGAGTGGTTTAATTATTACTGACCATAATATGGTTGAATGAGAATGTGGCTGGGCAATAAATTACTGTTATTGTTCCTTTGTTTATGTAATTTATATTCAGCTCTGAGCAGGCAAAATATATTTTCTGTGTGCTCAGAATCCCTGGAGCTGCTTTGTAATGTTCCAAATTCACAATATTACATTAAGTTGTCACCATGCTGGTGTAAATTTCTATTGCTCTGACTTGCTGACACTGTGAAAAACATTCAAACTTTGGAGTTCCACAGATATCAGCGAGGGCGGGAGAGGGAGTGAGAGAGGCCAGATGGCTTGTGGGCCTACTGCTAGGAGAGAGTGGGTGAATGTGCCCAAACTTCCACCCTCCCCCAGGGTGCATTCCTGAGGTTCCAGTGCAGCCAGTGGTAGGCACACTGTGGTTGCACTGCCAGTGATTGCACAGTAACAATCACAGTGAAGCCAGTGAGACAATGAAGACATGGTACACTGTGATTGCACTGTGTCAGCGATTCTACCGTAAAAGTGACAGTGAAGGCAGTGAGACCATGAAGACAATTGAACTGTGATTGCTCTGTCTCAATGACTGCACAGTGACAGTGACAGTGACAAAGAAGACAGTGAGACAGATAGATTGTCTTAGCCTAAGCACTAGAAAGTCTGCAGATGCTGGAAACCTAAAGCAACTCACACAAAATGCTAGAGAAACTCAGCAGGTCAGGCAGCATCTATGAAAAAATGCAGAATATAGTATTAATGGTCAGTCTCTTGGCAGTGTGGAGGATCAGAGGGATCTTGGGGTCCAAGTCCATAGGACACTCAAAGCTGCTACACAGGTTAACTCTATGGTTAAGAAGGCATACGGTGCATTGGCCTTCATCAACTGTAGGACTGAGTTTAAGAGCCGAGAGGTAATATTGCAGCAATATAGGACCCTGGTCAGATCCCAGTTGGAGTACTGTGCTCAGTTCTGGTCACCTCACTACAGGAAGGATATGGAAACTATAGAAAGGGTGCAGAGGAGATCTACAAGGATGTTGCCTGGATTGGGGAGCATGCCTTATGAAAAGAGGTTGAGTAAACTTGGCCTTTTCTCCTTGGAGCGACGGAGGATGAGAGGTGACCTGATGGAGATGTATAAGATGATGAGAGGCATCGATCGTGTGGATAGTCAGAGGCTTTTATCCAGGGTTGAAATAGCTAACACGAGAGGGCACAGTTTTAAAGTACTTGGAAGTAGGTACAGAGGAGATGGCAGGGGTAAGTTTTTTTACACAGAGAGTGGTGAGTGCATGTGTGGAATGGGCTGCCTGTGACTGTGCGGAGGTGGAAACGATAGGGTCTTTTAAGAGGCTCTTGGATAGGTACATGGAGCTTAGAAAAATAGAGGGCAATGGGTAACATGAGGTAATTTCTAAAGTAAGTACATGTTCAGCACAACCTTGTGGGCCGAAGGGCCTGCATTGAGCTGTAGGGTTTCTATGAAAATGAATAAACAATTGATGTTTTGAGCCAAGAGCCTCCCCTCCTCCTTTCCTTTCTCCTGTGATCTATTCTCCTCTCCTATCAGATTGTTTCTTCTGCAGCCCTTGACCTTTCCCACCCACCGGGCTTCACCTATCACCGTCCATCTAGCCTCTTTTCCCTGACCCCTCTCCCAACCTTTTATTATGCCACCTTCCACCTTCCTTCTCAGTCTTGTAAAGGGTCTCGGCCTGAAACATGGACTATTTATTCATTTCCATAGAAGCTACCTGACCTGCTGAGATCATCTGAGCTAATAATTTTCACCCAAGAAAGCCAGCAGATGAACCAACGATCAACAGTGTCCAACGTCAAACAATCTGATACAGGATTATCACCATGGGATGACATGGTGTGCAATGTCTTGTTTTGTAGTAAGCAGTACAGTGCTAAGTACTATAACTAAAAGTACTATAAATTACAAAATAAATAAGTAGTGCAGAAAAGAATCATGAGGTAGTGATTGTCCAGAAATCTGATGGTGGAGAGGTTGAAGCTGTTCTTGAATCATTGTGTGCAGGTCTTCAGACTCCTGTATCTCCTCTGTGATGAGAAGAGGGCTTGTCCTAGAAGGTGAGGATCTTCAGTGATGGATGCAGCCTTCTTAAGACACTGCCTCTTGAAGTTATCCTCAAAACCTGGAACTATTGTGCCTGTGATGAAGCTGGCTAAGTTTACAACTGTCTTTCTAACTCAACACATATCAGGAAAAAATTGTTCTTAGGGTATGACACCTTTTACTAACCCCGGCATCGGTCCTTCTCCTACTTTATCAAGTTTAAGTTGTTGGTCTAGATGATAATATTGTAAACTGGTTCAACAAATTTGTGGACAACACTAAGATTTGAAGTGTGGTGGAGATTGAAGAAGGCTGTCAAGGCCTGAATTGTGGTCTGGACCAGCTGGCAAAGGGGTTGAAAAATAGGAGGAGGTATAGAATACAGTGGGCAAAGTGGTATGGTGGCTTAGGGCACGGAGTTCAGAGTTCAATTCCAAAGCCATCTATATCTCCCCATGACTTTATGGATTTCTTCAGCTGCTCCAGTTTCCTCCTACAGTCCAAATACGTGCTGGTCAGTAGGTTATTTGGTCATTGTAAATTGTTCTGTGGATAGGCTAGGGGGCAACGCGGCTGGCTGGGCTGGAATGGCCTATTCCATGCTGTATCGCCAAACAAACCAACAAATAAATAAATGAAAATGTGAGGTATTGCACTTTGCACAACTAACCAGGGTAGGACTTACACTGAGAAGGTAGGGCACTGAGGAATGTGATAACACTGAGGAATCTGGGAATACAGATCCATAACTGATAGAGTAGATGTGGAGAAGGTTTCCTATAGTGGGAGAGTCTAGGACCAGTGAATACAGTGTCAGAATAAAGATGTCCCTTTAGGCAGAGAAGAGGAGGAATCTCTTGAACTAGAGGGTGATGAATCTCTTGAACTCATTGCCACAGGCAGCCGTGGAGCCCAAGTCATTGAGTATATTTAAAACAGAGGTTGATAGGTTCTTGGTTAGTAAGGATGTCAAAGGTTATGTGGAGAAGCAGGAGAAGGAGTTGAGAAGGATAATAAATCAGCCATGATGGAATGGGAGAGCAGACTTGATGTGCCAAATAGCCTAATTCTGCTCCTGTTGTCTTATGGTCTTATGGTCTTATAATTCCATGAGAGTGATGTCAGAGGTAGATAGGATTACAAAGAGAGCTTTTGGGAATTTGGCCTTCATAAATCAAAATTTTGAGCACAAAGTTGTGATGTTATGCTAAAATTGTGTAAAGCGGGAAGAAATGTAAATGTATCTGAAAACTGAAAGTTTTGTTATGCTGAGCAAAAAAAAAAATTGTTAAATTGTGTAAAACATTGGTGATGCCTAATTTGGAGTATTGTCTGGAGTTCTGGTCACCTACTTACAGGAAAGATGAAATTAAGTTTCAAAAATTACAGAGAAAATTTACCATAAAGTTGTTGGGATTTGAGGACCTGAGTCATAGTGAAAGGTTAGAGAAGGTAGAGAAGGGAATGAGGGGAGATTTGATAGAGGTATGCAAAATTAGGAGGAATATAGACACACAGTCATACAAAAGTACAGCACAGAAACAGGCCCTTCAATCCATCTAGTCCCTGTTGTAAACAGACTGCCTACTCTCATTGACCTGCACCGGAACCATAGCCCTCTATGCCCTACCACCCAGGTACCTATTCAACTTATATTAAATGTTGAAATCGAGATCACATGCACTAGTTGTGCTGGCAGCTTGTTCTACATCCTCAACGCACTCTGTTCCCCTTAATCTTTTCACCTTTCACCCTTAATCCATGACCTCTAGTTGAAGTCCCAACCAACCTCAGCAGAAAAAGTCTGTTTGCATTTAACTTGTCTATACACCCTCATAATCCTGTATACCTCTATGAAATCTCCCGTCATTCTCATATTCTAAATGTAAGCAGACTTTTTCCACCGAGGTTGAGTTAAACTACAAAGGTGAAAGATAGAGTATTCAACGGAGACTGAAGGGAAACTTCTGCACACAGAGGATAGTATGAATGTGGAATCAGAGCTGCCAGTGCATATGGGTTCAATTGTAACATGACAGAGAAATTTGGATAGGTACATGGAGGAGAGTGGTATGGAGTGCTATGGTCTGGGTGCAGGCTGATGGGACGAGTTAGAAAAACGTGCTGGCACTGACTAAATGGGCCGATGGGCCTGTTTCTTTTCTGTAGTGCTCTATGACGGGACTAATGGGACAGGATAATGGAGGTGGGGTACTGACTGTCAAGATAGGATGGACACTCTGGAGATTTGGACACAAGACCTGTCTGTGAGCAGTGAGAACCGACAGAAGCACTGATCACAAAGTTGGTGTAAGTATGAATAATTTTCACTTGTCATGGGTGTGGTAGAACAGAGAGGCAGCAGGATGAGGAGAGGCCAATACAATGCATGTGTTTGTAAGACAGAACCGCCCATTAACTCATAAAATTTATCTAATGTCTCAAAACGTTTGCATTAAATGTACATTTCTCAGGCTACTCCTGAAACGTAAAGGTATAGAGAATAGAACATATGACAGTACAGCTCAGGAACAGGCCCTTCAGTCCATAATGCTGTGCTGTACCAAATCAATTAGTAATCAACTACCTTCTTCAAATAGATCTCAACTTCTTCAACAGAAGACAACAGTCTGGGCAGACCATCCCGATGATAAACAACACTGGTACACCTCAGAGGTGTGAGCTTAGCCCACTGATCTGCTCTCTCTATATCCATGACTGTGTGGCTAGGCACAGCTCAAATGCCACCTATAAATTTGCTGATGACAAAATATGGTTGGCAGAATTTCAGATGATGATGAGAAGGCGTACTGGAGAGAGATAGATCAGCTGGTTGAGTGGTGTCACAGCAACAACCTTACACTCAACGCCAGTCAAACCAAAGAATTGATTGTGGACTTCAGGAAGGGTAAGACGAGGGAAGACACACCATTCTTCAATGAGAGATCAGAAGTGGAAAGGGAGAGCAATTTCAGGTTCCTGGGTGTCAGCATCTCAGAAGATCTCCCCTGGGCCCAACATATCAATGCTTGACAATAGCTATATTTCATTGGGAGTTTAGGGAGATTTGGGGAGTAGAAGATGAACTGATCTCCAAAAGTCATAAGTTAAAGATGAAACATTCTTTTCAACATTTTAAGCAAGATTATTATATTATTTTTGTTTTGTACAGTTTTATGGAATGATGTGGAGGATAAATGCATGGCTGAGGGATTGGAGCAAGGGGCAGGGATTCAAGTTTTTGGATCATTAGGACCTCTTTTGGTGCAGGTGTGACCTGTACAAAAAGGACAGATTGCACTTGAGTCCTAGAGGGACCAATATCCTGGCGGGGAGATTTGCGAAGGCTACTGAGGAGACTTTAAACTAGAGTGGTTGGGGGTGGGAATCAAATTGAAGAGACTAGGAGAGAGGAGGTTAGTTCACAAATAGAGAAAGCTAGTAGGCAGTGTGTGAGGGAGGATAGGCAGGGGACAGAGAATGGGAGCACTCAGACCGAAGATGTAGGGGAGAAGGAAGAAAAGAATAACAAAGTTGTTTGCACCATTATGGATAAACAGAGAGTAAGAGGTGGAGAGTTTCTTAAATGCATCTATTTTAATGCTAGGAGCATTGTAAGAAAGGTGGATGAGCTGAGAGGATGGATTGATATCTAGAAATATGATGTTGTAGCGATTAGTGAAACATGGTTGCAGGAGGGGTGTGATTGGCAACTAAGTATTCCTGGATTTTGTTGCTTCAGGTGTGATAGAATCGGATGGGCAAGAGGGGGAGGTGTTGCATTGCTTGTCAGAGAAAATATAACAGCGGTGCTTTGGCAGGATAGATTAGTGGACTCGTCTAGGAAGGCTATTTGGGTGGAATTGAGGAATGGGAAAGGTGTAGTAACGCTTATAGTGGTGTATTATAGACCACCTAATGGGGAGCGAGAACTGGAGGAGCAAATTTGTAAGGAGATAGCAGATATTTGTAGTAAGCACAAGGTTGTGATTGTGGGAGATTTTAATTTTCCACACATAAACTGGGAAACCCATTCTGTAAAAGGGCTGGATGGTTTGGAGTTTGTAAAATGCGCGCAAGATAATTTTTTGCAGCAATACATAGAGGTACCAATTAGAGAAGGGGCAGTGTTGGATCTCCTGTTAGGGAATGAGATAGGTCAGGTGATGGAGGTATGTACTGGGGAGCACTTCAGGTCCAGTGATCACAATGCCATTAGTTTCAATATGATTATGGAGAAGGATAGGTCTGGACCCAGGGTTGAGATTTTTGATTGGAGAAAGGCTAACTTTGAGGAGATGCGAAAGGATTTAGAAGGAGTGGATTAGGACAATTTGTTTTATGAGAAGGATGTAATAGAGAAATGGAGGTCATTTAAAGATGAAATTTTGAGGGTACAGAATCTTTATGTTCCTGTTAGGTTGAAAGGAAAGGTTAAAAGTTTGAGAGAGCCATGGTTTTCAAGGGATATTGGAAACTTGGTTCGGAAAAAGAGAGAGTTCTACAATAAATACAGGCAGCTTGGAGTAAATGAGGTGCTTGAGGAATATAAAGAATGTAAAAAGAATCTTAAGAAATAAATTAGAAGAGCTAAAAGAAGATATGAAGTTGCTTTGGCAAGTAAAATGAAAATAAATCCAAAGGCCTTCTACAGTTATATTCGCAGCAAAAGGATAGTGAGGGATAAAGTTGGTCCCTTAGAGAATCAGAGTGGACAGCTATGTACAGAGCCAAAAGAGATGGGGTTGATTTTGAACAATTTCTTTTCTTCAGTATTCACTAAGGAGAAGGATATTGAATTGTGTAAGGTAATGGAAACAAGTAGGGTAGTTATGGAAACTATGATGATTAAAGAAGAGGAAGTACTGGTGCTTTGAAAGAATATAAAAGTGGATAAGTCCCCAGGTCCTGACAGGATATTCCATAGGAACTTGAGGGAAGTTAGTGTGGAAATAGCAGGGGCACAGACAGAAATATTTCAAATGTCATTTGAAATGGGGATGGCGCCAGAGGATTGGCGTATTGCTCAAGTTGTTCCATTGTTTAAAAAAGGTGTTAATATTGAAGTAGTAAAATGGATTCAGCCGTGGCTAGATGGGAGACGCCAGAGAGTAGTGGTGGATAACTGTGTGTCAGATTTGAGGACGGTGTGTAGTGGTGTGCCTCAGGGATCTGTACTGGGTCCAATGTTGTTTGTCATATATATTAATGATCTGGATGATGGGGTGGTAAATTGGATTAGTAAGTATGCAGGTGATACTAAGATAGGTGGAGTTGTGGATAATGAAGTAGGTTTTCAAAGCTTGCAGAGAATAATTTAGGCCAGTTAGAAGAGTGGACTGAAAGATGGCAGATGGAGTTTAATGCTGATAAATGTGAGGTGCTACATTTTGGTAGGACTAATCAAAATAGAATATACATGGTAAATGGTAGGGCATTGAAGAATGCAGTAGAACAGAGGAATCTAGGACTAATGGTGCATAGCTCTCTGAAGGTGGAATTTCATGTGGATAGGGTGGTGAAGAAAGCTTTTGGTATGCTAGCTTTTATAAATCAGAACATTGAGTATAGGAGTTGGGATGTAATGTTGAAATTGTACAAGGCATTGTTAAGGCCAAATTTGGAGTATTGTGTACAGTTCTGGTCACTGAATTATAGGAAAGATGTCAACAAAATTGAGAGAGTACAGAGAAGATTTACTAGAATGTTACCTGGGTTTCATCTCCTAAGTTACAGAGAAAGGTTGAACAAGTTAGGTCTTTATTCTTTGGAGCGTAGAAGGTTGAGGGGGGACTTGATAGAGGTATTTAAAATTATGAGGGGGATAGATAGAGTTGATGTGTATAGGCTTTTTCCATTGAGAGTGGAGGAGATTCAAACACGAGGACATGAGTTGAGAGTTAAAGGGCAAAAGTTTAGGGGTGACATGAGGGGGAACTTCTTTACTCAGAGAGTGGTAGCTGTGTGGAACAAGCTTCCAGCAGAAGTGGTTGAGACAGGTTCGATGTTGTCATTTAAAGTTAAATTGGATAGATATATGGACAGGAAAGGAATGGAGGGTTATGGGCTGAGTGCAGGTCGGTGGGACTAGGTGAGAGTAAGAGTTTGGAACAGACTAGAAGGGCCAAGATGGCCTATTTCCATGCTGTAATTGTTATATGGTTATATGGTTAGAGTAAAAAAAAATGAAAAAACCATGCAATGTTTAGGCACCCCAAGAGACTTGAGCTCTCAGATAAATTTACCAAGGTCTCAGACCTTAATTAGCTTGTTAGGCCTGTGGCTTTTTCACAGTCATCGTTAGGAAAGGCCAGGTGATGCAAATTTCAAAGCTTTATAAATACCCTGACTCCTCAAACCTTGTCTCAACAATCAGCAGCCATAGGCTCCTCTAAGCAGCTGCCTAGCACTCTGAAAATTAAAATAAATGATACCCACAAAGCAGGAGGGGGCTATAAGAAGATAGCAAAGCGTTTTCAGGTAGCCGTTTCCTCAGTTCGTAATGTAATTAAGAAATAGCAGTTAACTGGAAAGGTGGAGGTCAAGTCGAGGTCTGGAAGACCAAGAAAACTTTCCAAGAGAACTGCTTGTAGGATTGCTAGAAAGGCAAATCAAAACCACTGTTTGACTGCAAAAGACCTTCAGAAAGATTTAGCAGACTTTGGAGTGGTGGTGCACTATTATACTGTGCAGCAACACCTGCACAAATATGACTTTCATGGAAGAGTCATCAGAAGAAAACCTTTCCTGCGTCCTCACCACAAAATTCAGCATCAGAAGTCTGCAAAGGAACATCTAAACAAGTCTGATGCATTTTGGAAACAAGTCCTATGGACTGATGAAGTTAAAATAGAACTTTTTGGCTGCAATGAGCAAAGGTATGTTTGGAGAAAAAAGAGGGCAGAATTTCATGAAAAGAACACCTCTCCAACTGTAAAGCACAGGGGTGGATCGATCAGGCTTTGGGCTTATGTTGCAGCTAGCAGCACGGGGAACATTTCACTGGTAGAGGGAAGAATGAATTCAATTAAATGCCAGCAAATTCTGGAACCAAACATCACACCATCTGTAAAAAAGCTGAAGGTGAAAAGAGGATGGCTTCTACAACAGGATAATGATCCTAAACACACCTCAAAAGCCTCAATGGACTACCTCAAGAGGTACAAACTGAAGGTTTTGCCATGGTCCTCACAGTACCCCGACCTAAACATCATTGAGAATCTGTGGATAGACCTCAAAAGAGCAGTGCATGCAAGACGGTCCAAGAATCTCACAGAACTAGGAACCTTTTGCAAAGAAGAATGGGTGAAAATCCCCCAGACAAGAATTGAAAGACTCTTAGCTGCTACAGAAAGTGTTTACAAGTTGTGATACTTGCCAAAGGGTGTGTTACTAAGTACTGACCATGCAGGGTGCCCAAACATTTGCTTCAGGCCCCTTTCCTTTTTTGTTATTTTGAAACTGTAAAAGATGGAAATAAAAAAGTAATCTTGCTTAAAATATTAAAGAAATGTGTCATCTTTAACTTCATGCCTTTTGGAAATCAGATCATCTTTTACTCGTTTAGCTATTCACAGTAACAGAAATTTTGACCAAACTTTTGCATGCCACTGTATGTTGGTGATATTAAACCTGATTCTAATCTAAACTAATCTCTTCTGCCTGCACAATGTCCATATCATTCCATTTCCCTTATATTTATGTGCCTAACAAAATGTCTCTTAAAGCCTTCTTCTCTCCCTGAATTGGGTGAAGCCTTTATTGAGAGGCACTGATGAGACATCACCTATTGTGGGGTGTGTGGATTGTTAGCTACTGCCCTGTGTGCACTGGGTGAGTTCCAGATCATTAACCAGTGATTAGTAAATGGATTCCTGCCTGCAGCAATTGAGGAAGGAGAAAGGTTTTGCTTTGGAGACTTAGGCTTGATGCCTTTCTATCGGAGATTAACAGACGTTAAGCAAGGAAGGAGTGAGAGAACGTGAAGATGTGTTAGCCGCTCTGACAGCTGGCTACCTACCTCACCACACATTTTTCGCCCGTCTGACCTTTCCCCCATCACCCACTAGGTGGTGAAAGAGTTCTTTTCGCTACTAAATCTCAGTCTTCTGCCCTTACCTTTCCCAAATAAAGTTTTTGAAAGCCCTCCTGGCTTCTCTCCAAGGCTTAGCAGTCCCTCGCAGCTCCTCAAAGGGTTCTCTGTAGGAAGGACGTATCTGGTGCATAGGCAGACTGTGTGACTTCTACTTTAAAGATCAAAATTCAAAGTGAATTCATTATCAAAGTACATGTCATCATATACAACCCTGAGGTTTGTTTTCTTGCAGGTATTCACGATGAATACAGGAAACACAACAGGATCAATGAAAGACCGCACCCAAAAAGACGGATAAGCAAAGTGCTGAGCTGCTGAAGCCTCTGTTGGTCAGGGATGATCATGGATGTTGTGTCCTAACTGTCTAGATATGCAAGCCAGGGAAGTACAATATGCAGAGCAAGCTGTTGTCCATGCAGCAAGCTCCCTCCCTTCACATACCTGATTTCTTTTTAGCGTGTCGCGCCATTCTTGTCTGGCGCGTGGTGTCAGGATCGGTCTCCTTTCGGATTAACTGGGTCACGATATGAACATTCCTGACTCAACCCTTTTTTTTTTAACGAGGCCGAGTGGCTAACTCGACGTTCAACCCGGCACGGATGGAAAGCATGCTCGGGGGTGGCCCGACTTGGATTCGGACTTGGGAGCCTTCGCTCCAGAGTCCGGCGCTGATGCCACTGCGCCACCAGCCAGCCTGATGAACTCAAAGGAACGACAGAGATCAGTGTCATCACAGGAGTCACAATCAGAGTTGAACTCAATGTAGGACTGCCTGAGGGACTCCAGCTCCAGATTTTCCCCCAGGACTTACTCCCAAAGCCTTTCCCATGAGTGGGTATGGCCGCAAGGCAGCGGAGGTTGAGATCAGAGCTTTACTTCTCCCTGATGAGCTGCCAACCATGGCCGGAGAGCCCCATCTGCCCGAAGCGACTGGTTTTCAGGCACCAGTAACCCGCCTTTGCCCCTTCTCCTGTCAATAAAAATGGTTCCGACAAGTTTAGTAGCTAAGCCACATGTGAATGCCAGGAGCTGGACTTTGTTGTCAGAGGTTATTTGAGATGCAAACCGCTAGGACATTTAATAGGTAGGGAGAGCTTGTTCCCATTACCATGCCACCATCTTTGACAACCTTAAGGAACCAATCAATGTAATATTAAAAAGAGAAAAATAAATAATGATAATAATAATAATAATAATAAATAAATAAATAAATAAATAAATAATAAATATTGAGAACATAAGATGAAGAATCATTGAAAGTGAGTCTATAGATATGGAAACAGTTTAGTGATGGTTCCAAGGTTGTCAAGCCGAGGAGTGATAGTGGGGACAAGCTCCCACTACCAAAAAGTGCTCCTCACGGCATGCGCCTCAAATAGCTTCTGTCAACCAAGCCCAACTCCTGGCCTTCTCATGCGGCTTAACCTCTAAGCCCGGCGGAACTGTTTCTACTGACAGGAGGAGGGGTGAAGGTGGGTCCTGGCACTTTAAAACCAGTGCTTTGGGTAGATGGAGCTCGTCAGCCTGGGAAGGCGGTCCATCTAAGAGAGGGAAAACTCTGATTTCAAACTTTTGCTGCCTTGCGGCCATACCCACTCATGGGAAAGGCTGCGGAGTAAACCCTGAGGACAAATCTGGAGCTGGAGTCCCTAAGGCAGTCCGACATTGCCTTCAACCTCATTCTGGCAACTCCTGCGATGACCCTGGTGCCAAGCTGTATCGGCCCTTGCCCTTCTCTTGGACAACATCGGTGTTGTGGAGAGAGACTTGCTGCATGGGCAACTGTCGGTCTTCCATACAACCTTACCCAGGCCTGCACCCTGGAACTTTCAGACTAACGGATGCCACCAGGTATGGAAATAGTTTAGTGATGAAGTGAGTGAAGTTATCATCCCTGGTTCAGGAGCCTGATGGTTGTGGGGTAATAACTGTTCCTGAACCTGGTGGTATAGGACCTGAGGCTCATTGTAGTGAGTGAAGTTATCCACACTGGTTCAGGAGCCTGATGGTTGTGGGGTGATAACTGTTCCTGAACCTGGTGGTGTGGGACCTGAGGCTCATTGTGGTGAGTGAAGTTATCCACACTGGTCCAGGAGCGTGATGGTTGTGGGGTAATAACTGTTCCTGAACCTGGTGGTGTGGGACCTGAGGCTCATTGTGGTGAGTGAAGTTATGCACACTGGTTCAGGAGCCTGATGGTTGTGGGGTGATAACTGTTCCTGAACCTGGTGGTGTGGGACCTGAGGCTCATTGTGGTGAGTGAAGTTATCCACACTGGTTCAGGAGCCTGATGGTTGTGGGGTAATAACTGTTCCTGAACCTGGTGGTGTGGGACCTGAGGCTCATTGTGGTGAGTGAGGTTACCCACACTGGTTCAGGAGCCTGATGGTTGTGGGATAATAACTGTTCCTGAACCTGGTGGTGTGGGTCCTTAGACTACTTGATATCAACAACAAGGAGAGAGCATGGCCAAGGTGGTGAGGGTCCCTGATGATAGGTTGTTTTCTTGTGATAGCACTCTTTGTAGATTAGCTCTGTGATGTATTTCCATACCAGGCCAAGATGCAACTAGTCACTATACGCTCCACTATGCACCTATAGAAATTTGTCAATGTTTTAGACGGCATGCCGAATCTTCACAAACTTCTAAGAAAGGTGCCCAACTTGCTTTGTAATTATACTTATGGCCTGTACCCTGGACAGATCTCTGAAATGGAAACTCCAAGGAAGTTAAATTTGCTGACTCTCTCCACCTTTGATTCCTCATTAAAGACTGGTTCATGAACCTCCATTTTCCTCCTACTGAAGTTAATAATTAGCAACTTGGTCTTGCAGGCATGGAGTGAGAGGTTGTTGTCGTGGCACCACTCATCAGACCTTCAACTCCCCTCCTGTATGCTTCCTTTAATTCTCTCAATGATGTCATTGTCATCAGCAAACCTAAATATGGCATTAGAGCTGTATCTCAGTCATAGGTATAAAAGTAGAGCAGGGGGCTAAGCACATAACCTTATGGTGCACCTGTGCTGATGGAGATCGTGGAGGAGATATTGCTGCCCATCTGAACTGATTGGGGTCTGCAAGTGAGGAAATCGAGGATGCAGTTGAATAAAGAGATATTGAAGCCAGGGGTTTGAAGCGTATTGATTAGCTTCGGGGGGATGATAATATTGAGTGCCAGAATTGATTGTACAAAAAGTATTGATGGTACAAAAATTTTAAAAAATGTGTAGTCTGGTCTTTGAGCATCTGAGCTTGAGATATTTGGAACTTCTGCATCTGTTAGATGCCTGTGGGTCTATACCCATTGTGTCTAAATGCAGAAGTAGGGAGTGTGGATAATCTCTTAAATATTTTTTCCTGTAATTTCTTTTTGAGTCACTACATTACTGAACATTACTTAAATTGATAAACATCTGTTGCCTCCTTAGTATGCAAATATCAAAACCCATTAAGCCTGTATTAAGAGTGATCCATAACACAAGACTGAGTGAGAACGTATTTGAATAGTGTTCGTTCATCACTGGGACCTGGCCTTGAATCCAAATGGGAGCTTTGTCTCCTTCATCTCTCTGACAGCTGGCAAATATCACCTCGTGAATTGATGAGCTGAGAGAATGTTAACTCAGTCCCCTATTGGCTCAGATCCCAGAGCAACTTTAGTATTGCAATCTGAGTGTTGGGATTTGCAGAGTATGCGTACATGCAAAACCTGCCTGTGGGGTGTTTACTCCTTCTGATATGCTTCCATCTCCACCATATCACACTGATATGATTTCCTGCTGTGTTTGATGCGATCTTCGGGCTGGTCATATTTTAAGCCTGGTTTAGTAAGATATTGAATTTGGTACAGTGATCAGAAAACTAAACATGAAGCACCTCATTTTGTAAAACTTATCCCATTAAAACCTACTCAGGTTACTACAAGTTACTGCCAGAAGTCCAGAGTAACACACTAAGATCAGAGGACATTAAGCCTCAGAAAGGAGTGGCATCCATTTAGATTGGAGATGAGGAGGAATTTCTTTAACAAGAGAGTGGTGAAACTGTGGAATACAGGTGACTCTGGAGGCCAAGTCTTTGGGACGTATGGTAGCATAGTGGTTAGCTCAACGCTTTACGGTCCAAGCGACCCAGGTTCAATTCCTGTCGATGTCTGTTAGGAGTTTGTACATTCTCCTCGTGACGGGATGTGTTTCCTCCGGGTGCTCTGGTTTCCTCCCAGAGTCAAAAGACATAATGGTTGGTAGATAATTGGTCATTATAACTTGTGCCATGATTAGGTTAGGATAAATTGGGAGGACTGCTGGACAGCGTGGTTCGAAGGGCCAGAAGGGTCTTCACTGCACTGCATGTCAATAAATAAATGATTTGAAGGCAGAGGCTAAAAGATTCTTGATTAGTCAACACATGAAAGGATACAGGGAGAAGGCAGGAGACTGGGACTAAGAGGGAAACAATGAGATGATGGAGCAGACTTGAAGGGCCAAATGGCCTAATTCTGCTCCTATATCTTTGGACTTGTGGTCCTAAAATGCTGGAGGAACTCAGCAGATCAGGTATATTGTCTGGACACATTGGCTATATTTCATAGAAACATAGAAACATAGAAAATAGGTGCAGGAGTAGGCCATTCGGCCCTTCGAGCCTGCACCGCCATTTATTATGATCATGGCTGATCATCCAACTCAGAACCCCGCCCCAGCCTTCCCTCCATACCCCCTGACCCCCGTAGCCACAAGGGCCATATCTAACTCCCTCTTAAACATAGCCAATGAACTGGCCTCAACTGTTTCCCGTGGCAGAGAATTCCACAGATTCACCACTCTCTGTGTGAAGAAGTTTTTCCTAATCTCGGTCCTAAAAGGCTTCTCCTTTATCCTCAAACTGTGACCCCTCGTTCTGGACTTCCCCAACATCGGGAACAATCTTCCTGCATCTAGCCTGTCCAATCCCTTTAGGATTTTATACGTTTCAATCAGATCCCCCCTCAATCTTCTAAATTCCAACGAGTACAAGCCCAGTTCATCCAGTCTTTCTTCATATGAAAGTCCTGCCATCCCAGGAATCAATCTGGTGAACCTTCCTTGTACTCCCTCTATGGCAAGGATGTCTTTCCTCAGATTAGGGGACCAAAACTGCACACAATACTCCAGGTGTGGTCTCACCAAGGCCTTGTACAACTGCAGTAGTACCTCCCTGCTCCTGTACTCGAATCCTCTCGCTATAAATGCCAGCATACCATTCGCCTTTTTCACCGCCTGCTGTACCTGCATGCCCACTTTCAATGACTGGTGTATAATGACACCCAGGTCTCGTTGCACCTCCCCTTTTCCTAATCGGCCACCATTCAGATAATAATCTGTTTTCCTATTTTTGCCACCAAAGTGGATAACTTCACATTTATCCACATTAAGTTGCATCTGCCACGAATTTGCCCACTCACCCAACCTATCCAAGTCACCCTGCATCCTCTTAGCATCCTCCTCACAGCCAACACCGCCACCCAGCTTCGTGTCATCCGCAAACTTGGAGATACTGCATTTAATTCCCTCATCCAAGTCATTAATATATATTGTAAACAACTGGGGTCCCAGCACTGAGCCTTGCGGTACCCAATTAGTCACCGCCTGCCATTCTGAAAAGGTCCCGTTTATTCCCACTCTTTGCTTCCTGTCTGCTAACCAATTCTCCACCCACACCAATACCTTACCCCCAATACCGTGTGCTTTAAGTTTGCACACTAATCTCCTGTGTGGGACCTTGTCAAAAGCCTTTTGAAAATCCAAATATACCACACCCACTGGTTCTCCCCTATCCACTCTACTAGTTACATCCTCAAAAAATTCTATGAGATTCGTCAAGACATGATTTTCCTTTCACAAATCCATGCTGACTTTGTCCGATCATTTCACCGCTTTCCAAATGTGCTGTTATCACATCCTTGATAACTGACTCCAGCAGTTTCCCCAACACCAACGTTAGGCTAACTGGTCCATAATTCCCCGGTTTCTCTCTCCCTCCTTTTTTAAAAAGTGGAGTTACATTAACCACCCTCCAATCCTCAGGAACTAGTCCAGAATCTAACGAGTTTTGAAAAATTATCACTGATGCATTACTATTTCTTGGGCTACTTCCTTAAGCACTCTGGGATGCAGACCATCTGGCCCTGGGGATTTATCTGCCTTCAATCCCTTCAATTTACCTAACACCACTTCCCTACTAACATGTATTTCGCTCAGTTCCTCCATCTCACTGGACCCTCTGTCCCCTACTATTTCATTAGGAATTTTCAGGAGGTTTGTTATGTCACTAAAGATATCCACAAATGTCTACAGATGTATCGTGGACTGGCTGTATTGCTGTCTGGTATGGGAGGGTAGGGGGTGCTGCTGCTGCACAGGATTGAAATAAGCTGCAGGGAGTTGTAAATTTAGTCAGCTCCATCATGAGCACTGACCTCCAGAGTATAAGCAGCAATACTCATTAAGGACCCCATCTTCTCATTGCTACCATCAGGGAGGAGGTAAAAGACACACGCTCAACGATTCTTCCCTTCTGCTATAGATGAGACCTGGTGAAGGGGAGGTTAATTGGGTAGAGGAGGGAGAAGCTGGGAAATGATAGGTTGAACAGGTAAAGGGCTGAAGAGGAAGTAATCAGATAGGAGATGAGAGAGGACCATGGGAGAAAGGGAAGAGGGAGGTGATGGGCAGGTGAGAAGAAGAGCAAGGGCACTGGAATGACAAATGGAAAAGGAGAGTGGGGGGGGTGGAAATTACTGGAAATTAGAGAAATCAATGTTCACGCCATCAAGTTGGAGGCTGCCCTAACAGAAAATGAGGTGTAGCTCCTCCAACACAAGAGAGAACTCATCTTGTCAGTCGTGCATGTAATGGACAGCATATCAGAATGGGAAAGGGGAGTTGAATTAAAATGGTCAGCCACCAGGAGATGCTTACTGTTGCAGACAGAGTGAAGGTGCTCGTCAAAGAGGTCCTCCAATTTACATTGGGTCTCACTGATGTAGAAGAAGCCACACTGGAGACCTCACTCAGCAGTTTCTCCTATTTAATATCTGCTGCTGTACAGTTTGATGGGCACATCTCCTCTGGACCCCTGTTTTTAAGGGGAATCTGATGGGGAACTTTACAGTGAGGGTGGTGAGAGTGTCAGGTAAGTGGGTTTGATTTGATCAGGTAAGAAAAATTTGGATAGGTACGTAGGTGGGCGGGGTATTGAGGACTATGGTCAGATGTTGGTCAATGAGATGAGGAATATCTTGTCATGCCACAATTGGAAGGATACTGAGGCTTTGGCATAGATTTACCAGGCTACTGCCTAGTCAAAGGCTGGATAAACTTGGGTTATTTTCTTTGGAACTGAGGGGGTGGGTGATCTGATAGAGGTTTATAAGATTATGAGAGGCATAAATAAAGTGGACAGAGAGTTTCTGTTTCCCAGGATTGAGATGTCTAATACCAGGAGGCAAGCATTGAAGGTGAGAGGGGGTAGGTTCAAAGAGGATGTGAGGGATAAGTTTCTTACTCAGAGACTCAGAGAGGGGTGGATACCTGGACTGTGCTGCCTGGTATGGTGATAGAGGAAAATCCATCAGCGGCTTTAAGAGACATTTAGATAGGCACATGGATATAAGGATGTAAGGGAAGGTGAGGGGATATAATCATCATGTAGGTAGGAGGGATTAGTCTTGGTTTTTTTTTGATTTACCCTTTAGTTGGTTCCGCGCAACATTATGGACTGAAAAGCCTATCTGTGCTATGCTGCTCTCTGTTCTGTGTTTTTAATAGTCTGGCATGAACTAGAAGGGCCAAAGGACCAGGTTCTGTGCTGCAGTGTTCTTTGTCTCTATCACTCTACCTTGCTTCTGTGTATGATCTTTAGAAACTGGGGCAATGAATGTCAGTACGTAGTTTATAAACATAACAGCCCAGCATGGGCCCGACCACAGTTGTTGTTTGCGGACTTGCAGTGCTCACTGGAAGGGGTTAATATGAGGAAGCTAGCCATCTCAGTTCAATTCGGAACCCAGGCTGCTCGGTATGTTAGCTAACTGCCTGAAATGAGCTAACTCAGTGAGAACATCGATCAAATCGAGAGGCATTCCTGGCCAGGGTGACTAAGCACTACATTAGAAATGCATTAACCAGCTGAGCTATCAACTCTCGGCAGCATTAATGCCCATAACATGGAAATGTTGTTAAGATGGCCAGCCTTCTTGTCTGAAAGTCATGGTGAATGTGATACTGAAGAATGAGTTGAAGAGGGAAACTTGAAAAATGAGTTCCCTGTCATTCCTCTCCACCCACATAATTACGTTGGAGACTAAGTTCAGAGAAGAACTTTGGTCACATGAAATTCTTGGAGAGGTGGATGTCTAATGAACTTCCCAGTCCCTCGCCAACACCCACTGTGATCCATCACTCAACCCAAATGTCACTCAGTCCCATAGGAGAGGCAAATGTACAAAAAAATGCAGAAGTAAAATTCTAGAGATGCAGAAAGTCAGAAATGAAACAGAAAATATTGGGAATAAGACTTTAAGGTATAGGAGCAGAATTAGGCCATTTGGCCCATCGAGTCTGCTCTGCCATTTCATCATGGCTGATCCATTTCCTTCTCACCCCCAATCTCCTATCTTCTCCCCATATCCCTTCATGCCCTGACTAATCAAGAATCTGTCAACCTCTGCCTTAAATATACGCAATGACTTGGCCTCCACAGCTGCCTGTGGCGACAAATTCCACAAATTCACCACTCTCTGGCTAAAGAAATTCCTCCTCATCTCCCTTCTAAATGGATGTCCCTCTTTTCTGTGGCTGTGGCCTCTAGCCTAGGCTATCCCACCATTGGAAACATCCTATCTACATCCACTCTACCGAGCCTTTCAGCATTTAATAGGCTTCAATGAAGTCACCCCTCATTCTTTTGAATTCCTGTGAGTATAGGCCCAAAACCATCAAATGCTCTTCATAAGCTAAGTCTTTCAATACCGGAATCATTTTTTGTGAACCTCCTTTGAACCCTCTCCAATGTCAACACATCTTTTCTTGGTTAAGGAGCCCAAAACTGCTCACAATACTCCAGGTGAGGCCTCACCAGTGCTTTGTAAAGCCTCAACATTGCTTTTATACTCAGCAGGATGGATAACATCTAGAGCAAAGGAAAGAGTTATGGTTTTAAGTTGATGACTGATTTAAAAAACAGGTGTAAAATCTGGCACAGTCCCATCAAAGAGAGACGTATCTATTCCGAACAAACCAAGTGAGTATTTATTTGGTACATAAGCTGAGAGTCTATCCCATTTAGATCCACAATGGGAACCGAGGAATTTCCAAAATAGGGTACAGACAGGGCAAATACAAGCAGGCTTTTTTTCTTCACTGAGGTTGGGTGGGACTACAACTAGAAGTTATGGGTTAAGGATTAAGGGTGAAAAGTTTAAAGGGAACATGAGGGGAAACTTCTTCACTCGAAGGTTCATTTTATTATTAAAGTACCTACATAGTATACAACTTTGAGATTCATCTTCTGCAGATAGCCATAAAATACAACAAAACTATGCAAGTCATTGAAAGAAAAGACATCAACCCCACCCGCACAAGAAAGAAACAGAAACAAAAACTAACAAACTACAAACCCCCAATCCCTCCATCTTGCACAAACTAAGAGGTCCATGAGAATGTGGAATGAACTGTCAATGCAAGTGGCCATGAGATATCGGAGCAGAATTAGGCTATCTGGCCCATTAAGCCTGCTCTACCATTTCATCATGGCTGTGAGCTCGAATTCAACGTTCAAGGTACATGGATGGCTGGGGTATTGAAGACTGTGCTCTGGATGTTGGCTGATAGGGTTAGGAAATTTAAATAGTTCAGCATGGACTAGTTGGGCTGAAGGGCCTGTGTCTGTGCTGTACGTTTCTATGACTCTGTGACCTTAACATCCAACCAAATTTTGCTGTGTGGGATTTATAAGCATGACTCCCATAATCCAACTGAAACACAACCTAATCTTGTCATTAATCAATCAGATACCTGACATACAGAAATGAATTAAATTGGGAATTCCAAGGTCAATCCAAGGTCCCAACTTCATTGTCCATCTAAGGCAGGGGTTCCCATCCTGAAGTCTATGGACCCTTTGCTTAATAGTATTGGACCATGGCATAAAAAATGTTAGGGCACGCTGATTTAAGGAGATTAAACTTAGAAGCTGTATTTTTATCACTGCCTGTAAAGTATGCTGTTCATCCTTTCCCTTTATTCAAAATACATCTATTTATTATCAAAGTATGTATACAGAATAAAACCTTGAGATCCAGCTTCCCGCAGGCAGCCCAGAAACAAAGAAACACCTTGGAACCCGTTCAAGAAAACATCAAACACTCAGCACGCAATAGGAAGAATAAATTGTGCAAATGGCAAAAAACAAGTAAATATCACGTAGAATATCAAACATCAAACAGAAATCCAGGAGCAGAGAAATTGCTGGAGAAAATTCTTTGGGGTGGAATATATAAGCATTTGGAAACCCATGGCCTAATTAGGGAGAGGCAGCCTGGATTTGTGTGCGGCAGGTTGTGTTTTACCAACTTGATTGAGTTTTTTGACAAGGTGACGAGAGAGATCGATGACAGTAAGGTGGTAGATGTTGACTACATGGATCTTAGTAAGGTGTTTGACAATGTCCCTCATGGCAGGCTAATTCAGAACATTAAGGTGCATGGATCCATGGCTGCTTGGATTCAGAACTGCCTTGTGCATAGAAGACAGAGGGTAGTTGTTGAAGGGACTTACTTGAGCTGGAGTCTGTAATTACTGGCATTCCACAATGATCTGTTCTGGCACTTCTGTTGTTTGTGGTGTACATAAATAAACTGGATGAAAATGTAGATGGATAGATTAGGAAGTTTGCAGATGGTACCAAGATTGCTGGAGTTGTCGGTAGTGTAGAAGATTGGCAAAGAATAAATAGATAGATATATACTTTGTTGTTCCCAAAGGAAATTGGAGTGTCACAATAGCATTACACATGCACAGATATACGGTACAAATATTAGAACAGAAGTAAGAAACAACAACAAATAAATTTCCTCAAACAGTCTAACAGGAGGGGGTTATTACTTCCCTGGCTATAGGTTGACTGATTATAGAGCCTAATGGCTGAGGGTAAGAATGATCTCATATAGTGCTGTTTGGAGTAGTGCATTTGTTTTAGTCTATTACTGAAAGTGCTCCTCTGTTCAGCCAAGGTGGCATGCAGAGGGTGAGAAATATTGTTCAGAATTGCCAGGATTTTCCGTTGGGTCGTTACGTCTCCCACAGCCTCCAGTGTGTCCAGTTTGACCTATAACAGAGCCAGCCTTTCTATTACAGCACGTTATAGATCATTGCAGATATGGGTAGAGAAATGGCAGATGGGGTTTAACCCAGATAAATGTAAGATGTTGCACCTTGGTAGGGCAAATGTGAGGAGGCGGTATATTGTTAAGGGCAAGACCTCCGTCACTCCAAGAAGATTAGTACCTGGGTGTTTTTAATTTGCTTGTTAGCTGGTTGGCACAACTTTGTGGGCCTATGGCCTGTTCCTGTTCTGTATTGTCCTGTGTATTATGCCCTATTTGCTTCAGTTTTGGTCAGCGCCAGGCCGCTAACCCACTGCAGGCTGCACAAAGAGCCATCCTTTGCTGAAGCACCCATGTTACCAGAGCTTGTGTTCAATTTGAGATTTATAAACAATTCCAGAGCACGATTGAAGGTGTCCAATTGTCTGAACAATTGAGGTCATGATGACTATGGAAGCTGAAGGTCCTGATGAAGAGACAAGGCTGACACTGTCTAAACCAAATGGAACACTCTAGACTGCCAATTCATGAGGCACTGGGTTAGATCTGAACTCCTGAACGCATGAGTTTCCGGCAGAAAAACTTGGATTCATTCTATTTTGAAAATAAAAGAGACATGGGATTGTGCTGATGATTTTGATTTAAGCAGCTGGATAGCTGGGTTGTGAGAATCAAGCCTGGATATTAGGCAATAAGATATCAGAGCCTGAGAGAGGAGGATAATTGCAAATATATTGTACGTTTCGGTTTAACTTAATAATGTGAATCAAGACACAGTTTCCTACAACCCCCAATTCGATTTTCTGAAGTTCCTTTGAGTACTAACTGACCTATGTACCTTTGAAATTACACGAGAATTTTATCAAATAATATTGCTAGAAATACTGTTCCTTTTTTTAGTTGAATCTAATAAAAGAGGATCTCAGCAAATGTACAATTTCTAGATTATTTGTAATTCATATCATTCTTTGAACAAACTCCAAATGATGCAATCTTAGCTACATTGATTTTCCACGGAATCATTGTGCTCGGAAAGTGATATTGAGCATTGGGTTATTTGTGAACCTTTGCTGAGTAGCTTTCAAATGATTTCTATCCTTGTATAATTACCTGTCGCTGTGGATACACAAGGGTGAAGCAGGGCCAAATCTTTAATCGAAAGTTATTTTCTTGGCTTTGAAATATATTCATAGAAAATACCAAATGAGGACAAAAGAATATTAAACCACCAAATGGCCAATGGCTACACTCATAGAAAATTGAAGAATCAGGCTGAAATTTGCAAAAGGCATGAAGTGAGGAAGGAACATTTTTGTTAGTGTCCTGGGAAATTTGAGACAGTGAGAAAAGTGTAATTGATTTTTTTGGTGCTGCTTATTTTATGAGTAATGTGCTCAGCTTTAATATAGCTGTGTTGATTTCCTGTCGTGTTACTCAAGGTGGTTAGAGCCATGGAGCAGGAATGTGATTAACACTGGTGTGTTTACCAACATTGCATCTTCAATCCCATCATGGAGCTATTTTGTGTCAGAGCAACAAGACCAGTGAATGGTGATGGTTGACAAATGAATGATGTCTCTCTCTTTTGATGATGTCGGAGGATATTACCGAAGTTTATGGATTTGGACTGTAGACTATGGATGTTTTCAGTCTGATTGTTTTTATATTCTGTGTTTTCACCCGTTCTTTCATGCTGTTTTTTTTGTGTGGAGGAGGGTGATTTTGGGGGGCAATGATCCTGTTCTGTTATTGTTTTTTTTGGGCGGGGAGAAGGTGATTTGGAGACCAATGTCCTTGTTGCATTTTGTGCAGGGAGGATAGCGGCTTGGGGACCAATGTTCTTGGTGCATCTTGTGTGAGCACAGGGGGATTTGTAGGGGAGGAGGTGGAGGTTAATGATCATTTGCTATTTCCCTTTGAACTGATTCCAATGGCTTGTCTTTGTGACAATCTGAAGAAGACAAATCTCAGAGTTGTATAATAAGTACGTTGATAATAAATTAAGCATTGAATCTTTGAACCGTTCTGAATGCTTGGACTTCCAAAGAATAACAGCTGTTCATCAATGCTGAGAGCAAGGTAATTGAAGAATGTTAGCAGGCATTAGATGTGGCATTCAGTGCTGGGATTCTCCACTCTGCTTCACCCATGATACTAATACTGACTTCAGGTAGCTATGTATTTTCTGTCAAGGCAGAGTTCTGGTGGTCTCAGCACTCACTGTGCACATAGTTTGTTTATCTTTGGAAAATGGGAAATTTTGTCGAAATGTATTCCTTACTGCTTTCCTGGTGCAGAGGACTCATAAACTCTTCTCGGCTTCCAGCCGGGTCCATGTGTCGATTGTAACTATGCTTCAATGACAAACTCTGCCATCTGCATCAGATATGATGCCCATGCACGTCTAGTCCAGATGTATATATACACAACTCATGTAACTCCGTAGCTTAACCCTTAATCAATCAGGCTTCCACCATCCCACCTTGTTTAAAATCATATTCCAGTTCTGAATTCGGAGACCTTCATCTTTGTTGAAATAGTTATTCTAGGTGGGACAACGGAAACCTGATTGGTTGAGAACTAACCAATCAGGAAGGATGGATGACGGGAGTTGAGTATATACCAGACTAAACATGCCTAGACATCACCTCTGATGAAGATGGCAGAGCTTGTCATAAAAGCATCAGTTAAAACTGACACCTGGACGCAGTGGGAAGCCCAAGAAGTGTTTATGTATTATGCGTATTTCCTACCTTTGATTTTTATAACTACGAAACTGAGGAGGTCTCAAGACGACGAGCATATAAGAGCAAGAATGTAATGTGGAGGCTTTATACGGCATTGTTCAGACTGCATATAGAGTATTTTGAGCAAATTTGGGACCCCTCCCTAAGAAAAAATGTCTGACATTGGAGAGGGTCCACAGGAAGTTCATAAGAATGATTCTGGGAATTAAAGGGTTACCATATAGAACCATAGAACCATAGAACACTACAGCACAGAAAACAGGCCATTCGGCCCTTCTAGTTTGTGCAGAAACATTTTTCCGCTCTTCCCATTGACCTGCATCCAGTCCATAACCCTCCGGACCTCTCCTATCCATGTACCTATCCAATTTATTATTAAAACTTAAGAGTGAGCCCGCATTTATCACATCAGATGGCAGCTCGTTTCACACTCCCACCACTCTCTGAGTGAAGAAGTTCCCCCTAATGTTCCCCCTAAACCTTTCCTCTTTCACCCTAAAACCCTGTCCTCTCGTATTTATCACTCCTAATCTAAGTGGAAAGAGCCCATTCACATTTACTCTGTCTATGCCCCTCATAATTTTGTAAACCTCTATCAAATCTCCCCTCATTCTTCTACGCTCCAAGGAATAAAGTCCTAACCTGTTCAATCTTTCCCTGTAGCTCAACTCCTGAAGACCCGGCAACATCCTAGTAAATCTTCTCTGGACTCTTTCAATCTTACTGATATCCTTCCTATATTTAGGTGACCAGAACTGTACACAATGTTCCAAATTTGACCTCACCAATGTCTTATACAACCTCCCCATAACGTCCCAACTCCTATACTCAATACTTTGATTTATGAATGCCAGGATGCCAAAAGCCTTCTTTACAACCCTGTCTACCCGTGATGTCACTTTCAGGGAATTATATATCTGAATTCCCTGATCTCTTTGTTCCTCCACACTCCTCAGTGCCCTACCATTTACTGTGTATGTCCTACCTTGATTTGTCCTTCCAAAATGCAACACCTCACACTTGTCTGCATTAAATTCTATCTGCCATTTCTGGCCCATTTTTCCAGCTGGTCCAGATCTCTCTGCGAGCTTTGAAAGCCTTCCTCACTGTCCACAACACCTCCAATCTTAGTGTCATCGGCAAACTTGCTGATCCAATTTACCACATTATTATCTAGATCATTGATATAGACAACAAACAACAATGGTCCCAGCACAGATCCTTGAGGCACACCACTAGTCACAGGCCTCCAGTCTGATGAGCAATCATCCACTACCACTCTTTGTCTTCTCCCACACAGCCAATTTCGAATCCAGTTTACAAGCTCTCCATGGATACCCAGTGTCTGAACCTTCTGAACTAACCTCCCATGTGGGACCTTGTCAAAGGCCTTACTAAAGTCCATGTAGACAACATCCACAAACTTTCCTTTATCTACTTTCTTAGTAACCTCCTCAAAAAACTCTATAAGATTCATTAAACACGATCTACCACACACAAAGCCATACTGGCTATCCTTAATCAGCCCTTGGCCGTCCAAATACTCGTATATCCGATCTTTTAGAACACCTTCCAATAATTTACCCACCACTGATGTCAGGCTCAATGGCCTGTAATTACCTGGATTACTTTTGGAGCCTTTTTCAAACAACGGAACAACATGAGCTACCCTCCAATCATCCGGTGGCATAGCTGTGGCTAAGGACATTTTAAATATTTCTGCCAGGATCCCTGCAACTTCTACCTAGTCTCTCTCAAGGTCCGAGGAAATATCACGTCAGGCCCGGAGGATTTATCTACCTTTATTTGCTGTAAGGCAGCAAGCACCTCCTCCTCTTTAGAAACATAGAAACATAGAAAATAGGTGCAGGAGTAGGCCATTTGGCCCTTCGAGCCTGCACCGCCATTTATTATGATCATGGCTGATCATCCAACTCAGAACCCCGCCCCAGCCTTCCCTCCATACCCCCTGACCCCCATAGCCACAAGGGCCATATCTAACTCCCTCTTAAATATAGCCAATGAACTGGCCTCAACTGTTTCCTGTGGCAGAGAATTCCACAGATTCACCACTCTCTGTGTGAAGAAGTTTTTCCTAATCTCGGTCCTAAAAGGCTTCCCCTCTATCCTCAAACTATGGCCCCTCATTCTGGACTTCCCCAACATCGGGAACAATCTTCCTGCATCTAGCCTGTCCAATCCCTTTAGGATTTTATACGTTTCAATCAGATCCCCCCTCAATCTTCTAAATTCCAACGAGTACAAGCCCAGTTCATCCAGTCTTTCTTCATATGAAAGTCCTGCCATCCCAGGAATCAATCTGGTGAACCTTCTTTGTACTCCCTCTATGGCAAGGATGTCTTTCCTCAGATTAGGGGACCAAAACTGCACACAATACTCCAGGTGTGGTCTCACCAAGGCCTTGTACAACTGCAGTAGTACCTCCCTGCTCCTGTACTCGAATCCTCTCGCTATAAATGCCAGCATACCATTCGCCTTTTTCACCGCCTGCTGTACCTGCATGCCCACTTTCAATGACTGGTGTATAATGACACCCAGGTCTCGTTGCACCTCCCCTTTTCCTAATTGGCCACCATTCAGATAATAATCTGTTTTCCTATTTTTGCCACCAAAGTGGATAACTTCACATTTATCCACATTAAGTTGCATCTGCCATGAATTTGCCCACTCACCCAACCTATCCAAGTCACCCTGCATCCTCTTAGCATCCTCCTCACAGCCAACACCGCCACCCAGCTTCGTGTCATCCGCAAACTTGGAGATGCTGCATTTAATTCCCTCATCCAAGTCATTAATATATATTGTAAACAACTGGGGTCCCAGCACTGAGCCTTGCGGTACCCAATTAGTCACTGCCTGCCATTCTGAAAAGGTCCCGTTTATTTCCACTCTTTGCTTCCTGTCTGCTAACCAATTCTCCACCCACACCAATACCTTACCCCCAATACCGTGTGCTTTAAGTTTGCACACTAATCTCCTGTGTGGGACCTTGTCAAAAGCCTTTTGAAAATCCAAATATACCACACCCACTGGTTCTCCCCTATCCACTCTACTAGTTACATCCTCAAAAAATTCTATGAGTTTCGTCAGACATGATTTTCCTTTCACAAATCCATGCTGACTTTGTCCGATCATTTCACCGCTTTCCAGATGTGCTGTTATCACATCCTTGATAACTGACTCCAGCAGTTTCTCCACCACCAACGTTAGGCTAACCGGTCTATAATTCCTCGGTTTCTCTCTCCCTCCTTTTTTAAAAAGTGGGGTTACATTAGCCACCCTCCAATCGTCAGGAACTAGTCCAGAATCTAACGAGTTTTGAAAAATTATCACTAATGCATCCACTATTTCTTGGGCTACTTCCTTAAGCACTCTAGGATGCAGACCATCTGGCCCTGGGGATTTATCTGCCTTCAATCCCTTCAATTTACCTAACACCACTTCCCTACTAACATGTATTTCGCTCAGTTCCTCCATCTCACTGGACCCTCTGTCCCCTACTATTTCTGGAAGATTATTTATGTCCTCCTTAGTGAAGACAGAACCAAAGTAATTATTCAATTGGTTTGCCATGTCCTTGCTCCCCATAATCAATTCACCTGTTTCTGTCTGCAGGGGGCCTACATTTGTCTTTACCAGTCTTTTCCTTTTTACGTATCTATAAAAGCTTTTACAGTCCGTTTTTATGTTCCCTACCAGTTTTCTCTCATAATCATTTTTCCCCTTCCTAATTAAGCCCTTTGTCCTCCTCTGCTGAACTCTGAATTTCTCCCAGTCCTCAGGTGAGCCACTTTCTCTGGCTATTGGAATTGATACTATCCCTAATTTCTCTTGTCAGCCACGGGTGCACTACCTTCCTTGATTTATTCTTTTGCAAATGTTCCATGACACTGCTGCTTGTTTCCCTTCCTTCCATATACACATGCCAGTTTCCTGAGTAAATACTGATGCAAACAAATTGTTTAAGATCTCCCCATCTCATGAGGCTCCACAAATATATGACCACTTTGATCTTCTAGGGGACCAATTTTGTCCCTTACTGTCCCATAAACACAAAATACTCTGCAGAAGCTGGGGTCAAAACAACACGCACAAAATGCTGGAGGAACTCAGCAGGTCAGGCAGCATCCATGGAAACAAACAGTCAATGTTTCGGGCTGAGACCCTTCATCAGGACCTGTCCTATGCCTGTTAACTGTGCCTTTAATCCTGGCAGGAACATGCAAACCCTGCACTCTCAAAATTTCGCCTTTGAATGCCTTCCACATACTGAACACATCCTTGCCAGAAAACAAGTCATCCCAATCCACTCTTCCTAGATCCTTTCCCATTTCCTCAAAATTGGCCCTTCTCCATTTTAGAACCTTAACTCGAGGACCGGACCTATCTTTATCCATAATTAACTTGGAACTAATGACATTATGGTCACTGGACCCAAAATGTTTGCCTACACATACTTCTGTCACCTGACCTGTCTGGTTCCCTAATCGGTGATCAAGTATGAGGAGCATTTGATGGCTCTATACTTGCTGGAGTTTAGAAGAATGGGGAGAGGTGGAAGATCTTATTGAAGCCTATTGAATATTGAAAAGTCTAGATAGTTCTTCCAGCTGATCCTCAAAAGGCTTTTTGGTGTTATTGTTCCAGGGCTTTCAGGTGCCTACTGTAGCTGGTCTATGATTCAGCAGAATTTAGGAAGGATGACTGCTCTATAGGCCAAATGTTTTGTTTAGATCGGTAGCTGTCATGGTCCGGTCCCTGAAGTATGCATTCCGATTCACGGTCCGGTTCATCGATCCATATTCCAGGTTTTCAGGTTTTCCCTTGTCCTGTTGTGTGCCTTAATTGAGGCACATGATTCTGATTTTGGGCTGGCTACATAAATAGCTCCTGGGTTCAGCTTCAGTGCTGGACTGTTCCCTTCCCACTGAAGCCTTGCCTGCAACCTCTGCCTGAAGCCTTGCCTGCAACCTTGCCTGCACCACTGTCAAGTTCTACTGCTGGAGCAAGACTGGAGCCTTGCTGTGTCTAGATAAGGAACTGTGTTTCGTTGTTTGGAACTGTCTCTGTGTCCACACCTTCGCTAGGTAGGTCTGGCTGTTTGCCACTACCTTGTGTTAGGAACTGTCTTGTCATGATCAGCATTCTGTGCATGAGTCCCAGCCCTACGTCCTGTTCCCAAGGAGGGGTCCCGGCTCTGTGTTCCATGTTCCTGTCTCTCTAGACCAAGGCTCTGTGTTCCTGTCTTCCCCAAGACCAAGGCTCTGTGTCCTGCGTTCCTGTTCTCCCTCAACCTAGGCTCTGCATTCCAGTTCTCCCTCAACCAAGGCTCTGCGTTCCTGTTCTCCCTCAATCAAGTCAAAGCTTCATGTTCTCGTCCTGTCCATGTGCCTCGCCCAGCCCAGGAATACCTCGCCCAGTCCTGTGTTGGGGTTCCTTCGTACTGTCCAGGAGTCTCACGTCCAGTCCTGTTGCCACTCCTCATCCTGTAGCCATGATTCGTCCTTGCCTAGATCTGGGGTCTGAGCCAGAGTCAAGACCCAGGTTCTGGGTCCCTATCCAGTCTCTGGCTTTGAGTCTTTGTCCAGGTTTGAAGCTCCTAGTTCCTCATCCAGGTCACGCTTGCCTAGTCTAGTCCTAGCTCAGGCCCTGTATCCTAGCCCTGTACAGGGCCTTGGTCTTGTCCAGCGTCGTTTCTTCCCCACTTCCCTTGCTTGCTTGACACACCTAGTCCTGTTCCTAGTACTTCAGTGTCTGTGTCTTGCATTTGGGTCCACTCCCAGCACCCCCCCCAACCCTCGTACGACAGTAGCTCACAGTCTTCAAAGACTCTTTTCCTTACTCTTGAAGTTTCATTGCACTAGCTGTATCCTGCAAGCCTTAGACTTTGAGTGATGTATGGATGATGAACAGGTAACTATGTACTGATAGCTGAGAATGTGCCTGCAAGGATCTGGAGGTGGATTAGTCGTGTCAGGGCTGTCAGAACCCACAAATTCTCTGTTAAATGATATAATCAGAGCTGTCCAAGGTTAGAACCACTGAATGCTCTGTCAGGGCTGTATCGACCTTTTTCTCATGTGTGTGCTGATTCAATGGACGTTTATATGTCCTGGCCATAGCACTGAGAAGAATCGTGTCAAAATGACTGAGGTACAAGGAATTACAGGAGAAAGCTAAGCACAAAGCTAGTGCAGATGTTTGTGAGAGTAAATGGAGCATAAATGGCATTAATAAAATGGTAACAGTGAATCTTAATCACAAAAGATTCTGCAGATGCTCGAAATCCAAAGCAATGCTGGAGGAACTCAGAAGTCAGGCAGTAACAATAGAAATGAATTAACAGTTGATGTTTCAGGTTGAGACCATTCTTCAGCACTAGAAAGGAAGGGGGAAGATGCCAGAATAGAAAGGTGGGATGAGGGGAAGGATGATAGCTAGAAGGTGATAAGTGAAACCAGGTGGGTGGGAAAGGTAGAGGGCTGGGGAGGAAGGGATCAGATGGGAGAGGAGAGTGGACCATGGGAGAAAGGGAAGGAGGAGGGGACCCAGGGGCAGGTGATAAATAGTAAGAAGAAGTAAGATGCCAGACTGGGGAATAGAAGAAAAAGGAAGGGGAACAAATGGGTGGTCAATAACTTGATGACTGTTTCCTGCAAGGAAGAATAAGCCGAGCTGGACAAATGTTTTATTTGGTTCCCTTTTGCTGTTTTGGAAATGAAGTTACACTGCTATGAAACTGGGTCTCATCTCCTGATGTCATCATCATCATCATGTGCCATATCGTATGATGTGGGTGATCATAGTCTCATGAACATGATTGTTCTTGGCAAACCCTACAGATGTTGCCTTCTTCTGAGCAGTGTCTTGACAAGATGGGTGACCACAACTTATCAGTACATTTCAGATATTATCTGCCTGACATCAGTGGTTGCATAACCAGTACTTGTGATATGAACCAGCTGCTCACAACCATCTATTATCTGCTCCCAAAACTTCACGTGACCTTGATCGAGATCGGGGGGGGTGGGGGTTGGAAATGGCGTGGGGGGGAGGCTAAGCCAGTGCTACACGGACCAAGGGTCACCTGCAGGCTAGCAGACGAAAGGAGTGCCTTACACCTCCTCTGATAGAGACCTATCTCCACCCTGCCTGAAGTAGACCAGCTAATAATTCAGTTCAGAACGAGAAGTGATGAAAGGAACTTTCAGTGGAGCAGTAAGGAGATAAAAATGGAATTTTATGATAGAGAAGAAATTAAATAAATAAAATGGGGATAATTATGATGAAGTAATGAGTTCTGTATACAGACATGATGAGCAACAAGTTATTGGTCTTTGACAAAGAACAAAGTCAGAGAATGAATAATTGGTTTAATGACATTACACTTAAACCCAAAGGGTGGAATTAAGTTTCATAAGCAGAAACCTGAAGTACGAAGCATCAGAGCTGGCTCCTTGAGCAGCTTCTGCCATGAGTTATATTTGATTTCCAACTGACTACAAGGGTGATATGTAGATATTGAGTCCTCTTATCTCCTGGGACGTGGCCTTTCTTGGGGATCCCATGTGTCTACACACACATCCCACAAAATTCTACAAAAGATAGTGAATTTGACCCAGTACATCACAGGTAAAACTCTCCCAACCGTTGAGTAGATCTACATAAACTGCTGCCATAAGAAAGCCCCATCTATCACCTCACCACCCAGGCTCGCTGCTTTTCTTGCTGTTGCCATCAGGTAGAAAGTACAAGAGCCTTCAACCATCAGGCTGTTGAATAATAGAAGATAATTACATTCACTTATCCATCTATCAAGACATTCCCACAACCAATGATCTCACTTTAAAAACTCATTATCTCTTCTACTCACTATTTATTTATATTTGCATGTGCACAGTCCATTGTCTTCTGCACTTGAGTTGATCTTTCATTGATCCTGCTATAGCTACTATTCTATAAAATTGCTGAGTATGCCCACAGGAAAATGAGTCATGGGTTGTATATGGTGCCATATATATGCTTCAATAATAAAATTGACTTTGAGCTTTGAACACAAGGATGTACAATGTTGGAAATGCTCAGAACAGGCAGTGCAGTCTCCCACTACTTGGAAAGATCCATATGCAGTACTTTGCAATGATTTTAATGGAAGTTTTTGGCTCTGTAACCTGACTATACTCCTATCAGATCTGTATATTAGTAATTCCATAATTAACTCTGATCTGATAGATCTCTACATCGCAAGTGAAAGAAGAGATTGCTGCACCTTTCAGATTTTCTTTGTGTCCTCAATGTCCACAGGAGCATTACCAGATGATTGGAGGGTGATAAGTGTTATTCCTTTGTTCAAGAAAGGGAATATGGATAACCCTAGGAATTATAGACCAGCAAGTCTTACTTCAGCGGCAGGCAAATCATTGTGGAAGGTTCTTAAGGACATTTGCAGAAGCATAGTCTGATTAGGGATTGTCAGCATGACTTTATATGAAGTAGATCAAGCCTCATGAGACAAATTGAATTCTCTGAGGATATGACAAAGCACATTGATGAAGGCAGAGCAGGCTATGTGGTGTGTATGAATTTTAGTAAGACATTTGATAAGTTTCCCCATAGTAGGCTCATTCAGAAAGTCAGGAGGCACGGGATCCAGGGAAACTTGACTGTATGGATACAGAATTGGCTTGCCCATAGAAAGCAGAGGGTGGTTGTAAGAGAAATGTATTCTGCCTAGCAAACACCCAGGGAAACTTGGCTGTGTGCATACAGAGTTGCCTTGCCCATAGAAGGCTGTGAATGAAACACATACTTCCTGGAGGTCAGTGGCTGGTGCTGTACTGCAGGGATCTGTTCTGGGAACACTGCTCTTTGTGATTTTTATAAATGACTTGGATGAGGAAGTGAAAGGGTGGGTTAGTGAGTTTGCAGATGACACAAAGATTGATGGAGTTGTAGATAGCGCAGAAGGTTATCATAGGTTACAATGGGACATTGTCATACTATCAGGATGCAGAACTGAACTGAATGATGGCAGATAGAGTTCAACTCAGAAAAGTGTGAAGGGATTTACATTGGAAGTTTGAATCTGAAGGAAGAGTACAGGGTGATTGGGAGGATTCTTGGCAGTGTGGAGGAACAGTGAGACCTTGAGGTCCATGTCCATAGATCCCACAATGTTGCCATGCAAGTTGATAGAGTTGTGAAGAAGGCATATGGTGTGTTGGTCTTCATCAGTCAGGAGATTGTTTCAAGGATCACGCAGTAGTGTCAATAAAATTCTGGTGAACCACACTTGGAGTATTAATTTCAGTTCTGGTCACCTCATTATAGGAAGGATATGGAAGCATTAGAGAGAAGGCAGAGGCGATTTACTGAGATGCTGCCTGGATTAGAGAGCATGTCTTATGTGAAAAGGCTGAGTGAGCTAGGATTTTCTCTTTGGAGTGAAGAAGGATGAAAGGTGACATGATATATGATATAAGATGGTAAGAGGCATAGACTGAGTGATAAACACAAGAGATTCTTCAAATGCTGGAAATCTAATGCAACACACTCAAGAGGATCTCAGCAGGCCAGGCAACATCTATGGAAATGCATAAAGAGATGTTGATTTGAGCTGAGGCCCTTCTTCAGGACTCAATTTGGTTGCGAATGATTGATTTTAGCCTTTTTAATGCATTTAATTTAGTCGCTTGTGGTACAGATAGTATATATAGTATATTGTTATTGTATAGACAGAGTGAACACTCAGTGATTTTTGCCCAGGGTGGAAATAGCTAATACGAGAGGGCTTAATTATGAGGTGATTGGAGGAAGGATTGGGAAAGTGAGAGGCGGGTTTATTTTTACTCAGAGTGTGTGTAAGTGCCTGGAATGCACTGCCAAAGGTGGAGATCAAGGCTGATCCATTTAAGAGGCTCTGAGGTAGACACATGAATGATAGAAAAACGAAGGGTTTTGTTGGAGGGAAGGGTTAGATTGATTGTGGTGAAGGATAAAAGTTCGGCACAACATTTGGGCCATAGGGCCCGTACTGTGCTGTGCGGTTTAATGGTTTACTGGTTCAGTGCTTCAATGGTTCTATTTAATAGCAGAGAATGTACAACCTGAAATTCTTACTCTTCATAGACAACTGCAAAAACAGAAGAGAATCCCAAAGAATGAATGACAGTAAAACATTAGAACCCCAAAGCCCGTTCTCACCTCACCTACGCACAAGCAACAGCAAAGCATCAAACCTCTCCCACCCCCGCTCATTCCAACAGGAACATCAACAGCCACCACCCACTAACAAGCAATAGCAAAGCCCCCAAAGAGAGACCATGATCTGCCATCCAACAAAGCTAATTGTTCTCCTGACAATTTGACATGGCACAGGCTCTCTCTTTCCCAAATAAAGGGACAGAGTGATTTCCTGAGTACAAAGGCCTCCAGCAGCCAATCTGCTATTCATGATGTTCCGTTTCTCCATTGTTGCCTCCTTTGATTCTATATAAATGTAAGTTATTTATGAAAAGGATGAGGCAGAAAGAGTGTGGGTACATGTGACAAAGTCTTTAGTTGTGACAAACCTGCAGATCCAGGGTATGAATGATGGGAAAATAGTTAATTTCTCTGGAAGGATCTGACATATAATCCTTGCATTATGGATCGATTAACATAACACATACAGTAGAAAACAAATTAAGGTGTACCATAAGGAACCAAATAAAATGCATTAAAAGGGATCAAATCAAATAATTCTGAACCAGTATGGGCTTAAGGGATGACTCATTGCTTTCTTTAGGAGCCAGCATTCTATTGATAATTGTCCTGACCACACAACACGGGGATGATCTGAGACTCAGTTTGTGACACACTCGGCTCTAATTCACAAAGTTAATGTGGGCAGTGGGTTAAAATTTGACAAAATTTGGATTAAAGTTATTCAAAGGGACATTTGTCGATTCAGTGGAGGTTCAATGATCCCTCAAATTCCCCATGTGCCAAGCAACAGCTATGATTTTTCTTTAATGTTTATCAGATATCTGAAACAAAGGTAAAAAGTAATTGCATTTCTGTAGCATCTGGCACAACCTCTAATGTTATGTTTGAACCCCTTTTCTTCCCAGGCATCTCAGGAAAGGCTTGTTAGCCCTCATTGGAAGTCTCCCAACTCAGCACCCGGAGAAACCCCCTGTTCTCCGGCCGCATATGTCTAGGGTATACACCCTCCAGTTCCACCAAATCTGTGAGATTGGGATGGCTTTCCCACCCAAGCCCCAGTTTGTGTAAATGCTGTGTGATTTACTGCCCTGATACAGCTTGTTGGCAGGAAATAACAGACCGCATACTGCATGTAATTAAAGGAAGTATATTTATGAATATTAGCTTAACTAAGGGGGGAATGTCGACTCAGACCATGAGAGGCCTGCGTCGGACGTTTTCATGCCTTACAAGGAACAGATTGGAAGTCTGTGTGGGGCGCCACTCCTTGCACAGACTAGAGCAATGTGTGATTAAGTGCCTTGCTCAAGGGCACAAACACACTGCCACAGCTGAGGCTCGAACTAGCAACCTTGAGGTAACTAGACGAACGCCTTAACCACTTGGCCACGTGCCCAACACAACTAAACTAAATAGTAAAGAAAAGAAAGACAAAAGCAAAAGAGTTCTCTTACAATTAAACAGTCAAATGTGTGCAGGTTGGAGCTCAAATCTTCCAAAAGTCTTATTCATTGATCCTCAGTAGACTCCCCCGCCTTGCTCCATCAAATCATGGATCGATTCCTATGACAGGTTTTCTCTGTCGTTTTCTCTCTTCATCTCCTGCCGAACAAAGACGAAGGCTCCTGATTGGATGGCTCGCATGCTTAAGCACCCTTTATCTCTAACGATAACCCAAACACTGCTTCTACAGAAAGCCCATTTCATGAAATAGTCTACCATGTTAGCAATGAAACCTTCACCAGGACGTTACATCTTGAAATTGTATAAAACCTTAGTGAGGCCTAATTTGGAATGTTGTGTGCTGTTTTGGTCACCTACCTACCTACAGGAAGGTTTTAAATAAGGTGGAAAGAAGGCAGAGAAAATTTACAAGGATGTTGCGCGTCTGGAGGGCCAGAGTTGTAAGGAAAGATTGAATAGATTAGGACTTAATTCTTTAGAACAGGTGGGGAGAGGTCAATACTGAGCATTTGGGAATGAGGAGAGATTTGAACAATACACAATTATGAGGGGTAAATGCAAGCAGGCTTTTTCTCACTGAGTTTGGGTGGGACTACAGCCAGAGGTCATGGGTTAAGGGCGAAAGGTGAAAAGTATAAGAGAGACATGAAGGGAAATGTCTTCACACAGATGGTCTTCAGAGTGTGGAACGATCTTCCAGCACAAGTGGTGCATACCAGCTCGATTTCAATGCTTAAGCGAGTTACTCAAGTAGAGTCAGTTGTTCATCTTCAGGTTGCTCTGTGCATTGCCATGGGTCCTTTGTGATTTTGTATCTTTAGGCTGAACCAGTCTGGCCTCTGGGCCTCCTCTACTCACTGGAATTCAGAAGAATGAGGGGTGACTTCATTAAACCCTGTTGAATAGCGAAGGGCCTCAATAGAGCTGATGTGGGGAGGATGATTCCTATGGTGGGGGAGTCTAAGACCAGAGGACTCAGCCTCAGAATAGACGGGCATTCTTTTAGAACGGAGATGAGGAGGAATTTTTTTAGCCGGAGGGTGGTGGACCTGTGGAATTTATTGCCATATGTAGCTGTGGATGCCAAATCATTGGGTGTAGTTAAGTCAAAGGTTGATAGATTCTTGAACAGCTATCAGGAGAAAGCAGGAGATTGGTGCAGAGAGGGAGAAGAGATCAGCTTTGATTAAATGACGGAACAGAATTGATGGACCAAATTGCCTATTTTTGCTCCTATGGTCTTATGGTCAATCACAGGCTGAGATGAAACAGTACCCAATGCTCTGTATTCACTCACAACACCAGCAGTGAACTGAATCTGGAGATTCAGCATTTGGCTGAACAAAGCAGTTTCATTCAGCAAGGGACCAATTTAATGTTTGTGGTTGAGGTGCAAAGTGTTCAGTTGGAGGTTTCTTTGTGTATAGAGTTTACATGAACAATTGACATTTACTGCAATCATTAGTTGAGCTGATGATCTGAACCACTTTGCTACTTTCTTCTAGTTACCTCAACCATCTCTGTAAACTCCATTGCACTTTTCACTCTGAGATTAAAGTCTGAGCAACTCTTCGTATTGGATTCCTATTTTTGATTGAAGGACCTGGTGGGAGGCACGTAATTTATGATGACAATTCCAAGGAGGATCCTAATTTTCCTCCAGTGTCTCCAATATCTGACAATTGCTGAATACAGCGCTTGCAGTCCGCGATGTGTGGGATACCTTTGGGATTGCGTCTGGGCACCAAGGATGTGACTGTACCGTGCTTCCAAGCAAGTCAAATGAACTGGAGTGAAGCACCCTGATTGGATCAAAGTAGAAAATCCCAAAGCATTAGCGAATCTCATCACTGATCTTCCTCTGTCAGTTCATCCTGCAGCCCAGCTGGCACTTGGAGATAACATGCAGGGACCTGTCGGCCGACTGATGGCAATGCCATCACGCCACAAAGGGAAACTGTAAGGGAGACATAATCCATATTTAAAAACTGATATCTCCCTGAACATGCTGACAACCTATTTAAATACATCTTGCACGGTGTTGCCAGTCAGTGATATCTGCTGACAAGGTGCGGTTGATAACGGTTAATTTGCAATTACGTTCACATCCCAATTCTACACTCTGTTGAAGCTTTTGGGTGCCCAATTTTCTACAGGATGGATTTAAAAGTTTTTTCAGTTCCAAAGTTAAAGAATTCTCTTTTAGTGATAAGAATGCTAACTCTCACCCTGGAGGAGAGGCTGTTCAGGATTTAAAGGAAGACAATGAGTTTTCTCATACTTCTTGTGTGGAGGGTCTCTCTGCAAATCTCACTCCAGTTCTTATTATCACGGTGTCACATTGTAAACTGTCAAAAGAACAGAAGAGTTTGATGTGAAGGAAATGCTGACCCCTCAGTGTCACTCACTGAGGAGTCAAGGGAACTTCACTTTGTACATGAGCCCTGCTAGGCCTGTCCTGATATGATGGGATGGTGTACAGGGAAATTTGATCTGTCCATACCCCAAGCTGTCCTGCCCCTCTATGTTGCTGCAAGACTCAGTAATGTTATAGTGTGTCCTCAGTAATATTGCTTCTGGCTCCGAGGTAGGTTTTCTGGTCTCTTGACCTTGTGGGTTTCTAGTATGTTGACTTTTGGAAAAGATGATAGTGGAAATTGAAAAGCAAACCAACCCTCTTTCCTCACACTGCTCTTCCCGACTCCAGCATTCCAACCTCCCAGAACCGATCTTACTTTCATCATTGACCTTGCCTGCAGGGTGCCGCCCAAGGGCACATTAGGCTGTTCCTGTGGGAATCTGGACTTAATCCACACATGGCGTGGGACTCAATCCTACACATGGCCTACCTGTGCAAGGGAACAGAGATTCTACTGAAAGTGATGCCTGTTTCTTATTCTGCCTGTCAACCCTGAACCTCCAAATCTGTCCAGCAATCCACTGACCCCCACATATACCCAGCAACCCTGGACCTCCACATCAGTTCAGCAACCACTATCCTCCCCACCTGTCCAGCAAACTCTGGCCTCATATCTGTCCATTAACACTGACATTCACATCTGATCTTCAACTACAGGCCTCCACTTCTGGCCAGCAACCACTGACCCCCTCATCTGCCCAGCAATGATTGACCCCCATATCTGTCCAGCAACACTGATAAGTTCAAGCCAAGTTCACGTTTAAATTCAGGTTTACAACTAAATGAAATAATATTCCTCTGGACCACAATGCACCCACAGGGTATATCACACTGCACATAAAACAAAATATTGCCATAAATAAGTAAATAAAATATAATCCCAAAATGCATATAGTATACAGCACAGACAAACAGTAACCAGTAAACAGTAAACCTCCAGTGATGAGACCTTGTGGTGACAGGGTATCAATTAGTCTCTCAGCTTGACGGAAGAAGCTGTTAACCAGATTAGCAGTCCTAGTCCTGATGCTCCTGTTCCTCCTTCTTGAAGGTAGTGGGTCAAAGAGATTGTGGGATGGGTGGGAGGGAGGGAGGGATCCTTAACAATGCTTTGGGCCCTTTATCTACAGCACTTCCAGTAAATGTCATAAATAGGGAGGAGGGAGAACAGTTTTTACTATTTCTATCCTCTGTAGCACCTTGCAGCTTTCATGCCAGAAAGTAATGCAGCCAGACATGACACTCTCAATGGGGCTCCTGTAGAAAGTATTAGAATGGGGGCGGAGAGCCTTGCACATCTCATTGTCCTCAGAAAGTGTTGATACTACATGCCTTCTTGACTAATGAGCAGATTAGTTTGACTGTTATGTGCCCACCAAGGAACCTTGTGCCCTTCACTCTCTTCCTGGTAGAGCCAATGATGTGCAATGGAGAGTGGTCGGACTGTGCCTTCCTGAATTCCCCAATCTTCTTTTTTGTCTTGTCCATGTTGAACCGCAGGTTATTACTCTCACACCACTTAACAAGCCTCTCTACTGCCTCTCTGTATGCCGACTGCTCATCGTTGCTGATAAGTGACCAATATGTATGTCGATCAACCCTGGGACTTCACATCTGTCCATAAAATCCAAACCTCCACATCTGTAAATTATTTCTGGCCTCCACATTTGTCCAGAAACCCTAGATGACATCTGACCATAAACCCAGGAACACTACATCTGTCCATCAATCCTGGGACTCCACATCTATCCATCAACCCTTGGCTTCCACATTTGTCTATCTACTCCTGCCTTCCACATTCGTCCATAAAAGCCAAATTTCCACATCTGTAAATCAGCCGTGGCCTCTACATCTGTCCATAAATCCCATACCTCCTCATCTATAAATCAGATTTGGCCACTACATTTGTCCAGCAACTCCATCCCTCCACATCTGTCCATGAAACCCAAACCCCCAGATGTATAAATCAGCCCTGGCATCCACATCTAGTCAGCAACTCCATCCCTCCACATCTGTGCATCAACCGTTGGCTTCCACATGTGTCCATAAAACCCAAACCCCCAGATCTGTAAATCAGCCCTGGCATCCACATCTGGTCAGCAATTCCTGGCCTCCACATCAGCAAGTCAGTTCCTGGCTGCTTCATCTGAAAATCAATCAGGGAACTGTGAGTCCCTCTCACATCTGCTACTCACCCAAAATTACTTGTCCTTCAAACTACCAAACAACAATCCACCTGGGCCTCTCCTTCCCTCAGCCCATCACTGCCCAACCAGTGACATCCCCCCTCTGCCCTCCAACGCCACTCTGCTTTCCCCTCCCGCTTCATCCCCCGGTCACCTTCCCTGCCCCTTCCCAGTGCTGTCCATTCCACTCACACTACCCTTTCTCTGTCCCTCCTCCCTCCTCCCTCCCCTCTCCATCCCACTCACTGTCCCCTCCTCCTCCCTTTGCACTCATCCCCAACAGCCTAGGACGAGAACTCCATGGGGCATTTCAATTACAATCAATCAAATCAAATCAAGTTTAATTATCATTCAACCACACGTGGATACAGCTGAACAAAACAACGTTCCACTGGGGCCAAGGTGCAAAACATACACAGCGCATACAAAATATCAAGCAAAAAAACAACATATTCACACAAAAAGACATACGTAGACCAAGACCCTGAGTGACATGTCCTACAAATTGATACTACATTTCCAGGCAATAAAACCTTTCATTTCACCAACTGAAGAATGGAGGCCAGCACTGATGGGAGAGGCCATTCTCCAACTGAGCATGAATACTATGCTACACTGCGTCTGCTGTCTCCTCAGTTGGACTGCAGCAGCAGGCATGCTCACAGCTTAAAACCTAGTCCTTGCTACAACCAAAGCTACGCAGCTTCAACACAGCCTGTGGTACCACCAAAAAATAGGAACAGCCCAGCGGCCTCTTATGTTATTAAAGATCTAGAGGGACTTCAAGTCAGAAGAGAAATGACCAAGACAATCACACACAGTTACACTGCATGCCGCCTTCGTGCCCAAACTCTGATGCCTTTGAGTAGCAGGCAGCAACATTGTCTACTCTCAAGTCAACTTGCTGAACCCAGTCCAGCTCCTCCAACACACTGGCCAGCTCCAAATTCCCTGAAACACCAGCCATATCCTGCATCCCCAAAATAGCGCAGGCTCCTCCTTCTCCAACACACTGACCATTTCTTACCATTCTCCAACACACTGACCATCTCCTATCTCTCCAACACAATGAAAAATCTCCTCCCTCTCCAACACACTAACCATCTCCTCCTTCTCGAACACACCGACTATCTTCTCCTTCCACAACACACTGACCATCTCCTCCTTCTCCAACACACTGTCCATCCCCTTCTTCTCCAACAGTCTGACCATCTCCACCTTTTAAAACACACTGACCATTTCCCACCTCTCCAACACACTACCATCTCCTCCTTCTCCAATACACTGACCATCTCCTTCCTCTCCAATGCACTGACTGGCTTCTCCTTCTCCAACACACTGACCATCTCCCTCTTCTCCAACACAGTGACCATCTCCCTCTTCTCCGACACAGTGACCTTCTCCTCCTTCTCCAAAACACTGACTGCCACCTCCGTCTCCAACACATTGACCGGCTCCTCCTTTTCCAAGACACTGACATTCTCCTCCTTCTCCAACATATTGACCATGTCCTCCTTCACCAACATATTGAACATCTCCTCCTTCTCCAACACACTGTCCATCTCCTCCATTTTCAACACACTGACCATCTTCTCCTTCGCCAAAACACTGACAAACTCTTCCTTCTTCAACACACTGAACATCTCCTCCTTCTCCAACACATTGACCATCTTCTCCAGCTCCAACACACTGACCATCTCCTCCTTCTCCAATACACTGACCGTCTAATCCTTCTCCAACACACCGACCATCGGCTTCTACTCCAACACACCGACCAGCCATCTCCTCCTGCCCCTACTTACCGGCTGGTTTATCATTCTCCAACAAACTGACCGCTTCCTGCTTCCCCAACACACCAGTAATCTCATCTTCTCCAACACTCTGACCATCTCCACCTTCTCCAACACACTGACCAGCTCCTCCCTCCTCTCCAGCACACTGAACATCTCCTACTTCTCTAATACATTTACCATCTCCTCCTTCTCCAACACACTGACCAGCTCCTCCGTCTCCAAAACAGTGACCATCTCCTCCCTCTCCAATACACTGACCATCTCCTCCCTCTCCAACACACCAACCATCTCCTCCCTCTCCAAAACACTGACCATTTCGTCCTTCTCCAACACACTGACATCTCCTCCTCCTCCAACACACTGACCATCTCTTTCTTCTGCAAAACACTGAAAATCTCCTCTCTCTACGACACACTGACCACCTCCTCCTAGTCCAACACACTGACCCGCTTCTTCTTCTACAACACACTGACCATCTCCCCTTCTCCAAAACACTGACCATCTCCCCCTTCTCCAATACACTGACCATCTCCTTGTTTTCAAACACACTGACCATCTCCTCCCTCTCCAACACACTGACTATCTCCTCCTTCTCCAACAGACCGACCATCTCCACAGTCTACAACACACTGAACATCTCTTGCTTCTCCAACAGACCGAAAATCTCCTCCTTCTACAACACACTGCCCATCTCTTCCTTCTCCAATACACTGTCCATCCCCTTCTTCTCCAACAGTCTGACCATCTCCACCTTCTCCAACACACTGACCATTTCCTCCCTCTCCAACACACTGACCATCTCCTCCTTCTCCAACACACTGACCATCTGCTCCCTCTCCAACACACTGACCATCTCCTCTCTTTTCAACGCACTGGCCATCTCCTCCTTCTCCAACACACTGAACATCTCCTTCTTCTCCAACAGTCTGACTATCTCCACCTTTTAAAACACACTGACCATTTCCCACCTCTCCAACACACTATCATCTCCTCCTTCTCCAATACACTGACCATCTCCTTCCTCTCCAATGCACTGACCGGCTTCTCCTTCTCCAACACACTGACCATCTTCCCCTTCTCCAACACACTGACCATCTCCCTCTTCTCCGACACAGTGACCTTCTGCTCCTTCTCCAAAACACTGACTGCCACCTACATCTCCAACACACTGACCGGCTCCTCCTTTTCCAAGACACTGACATTCTCCTCCTTCTCCAACATACTGACCATGTCCTCCTTCATCAACACATTGAACGTCTCCTCCTTCTCCAACACACTGTCCATCTCCTCCATTTTCAACACACTGACCAACTTTTCCTTCGTCAAAACACTGACCAACTCTTCCTTCTTCAACACACTGAACATCTCCTCCTTCTCCAACACACTGACCATCTTCTCCATCTCCAACACACTGACCATCTCCTCCTTGTCCAATACACTGACCGTCTAATCCTTCTCCAACACACCAACCATCTGCTTCTCCTCCAACACACTGACCAGCCATCTCCTCCTGCCCCTACTTACCGGCTGGTTTATCATTCTCCAACAAACTGACCGCTTCCTGCTTCCCCAACACACTGGTAATCTCATCTTCTCCAACACTCTGACCATCTCCACCTTCTCCAACACACTGACCAGCTCCTCCGTCTCCAAAACAGTGACCATCTCCTCCCTCTCCAATACACTGACCATCTCCTCCCTCTCCAACACACCAACCATCTCCTCCCTCTCGAAAACACTGGCCATTTCGTCCTTCTCCAACACACTGACATCTCCTCCTCCTCCAACACACTGACCATCTCTTTCTTCTGCAAAACACTGAAAATCTCCTCCCTCTACGACACACTGACCACCTCCTCCTAGTCCAACACACTGACCCGCTTCTTCTACTACAACATACTGACCATCACTCCCTTCTCCTAAACACTGACCATCTCCCCCTTCTCCAATACACTGACCATCTCCTCGTTTTCAAACACACTGACCATCTCCTCCTTCTTCAACACACTGACTATCTCCTCCTTCTCCAACACACCGACCATCTCCACCTTCTACAACACACTGAACATCTCCTGCTTCTCCAACAGACCGAAAATCTCCTCCTTCTACAACACACAGCCCATCTCTTCCTTCTCCAACACACTGTCCATCTCCACCTTCTCCAACAGACTGACCATCTCCTCCCTCTCCAACACACTGACCATCTCCACCTTCTCCAACACACTGACCATCTCCTCCCTCTCCAGCACACTGACCATCCCCTCCATCTCCAACACACTGACCATCTCCTCCTTCTACAACACACTGAACATCTCCTCCTTCTCCAACAGACCGATCATCTCCTCCTTCTACAACACATTGACCATCTCTTCCTCCTCCAACACACTGTCCATCCCCTTGTCTCCAACACACTGACCATCTCCTCTCTCTCCAACACACTGACCATCTCCCTCTTCTCCAACACAATGACCATCTCCTCCTTCTCCAACGCACTGACCGGATTCTCCTTCTCCAACACACAGACCATCTCCCCTTTCACCAACACACTGACCATCTGCCCCTTCTCCAATGCAGTGATCTTCTCCTTCTTCACCAAAACACTGAATGCCACCTCCATCTCCAACACACCGACCTGCATCTCCTTTTCCAAGACACTGACCATCTCCTCCTTCTCCAACATACTGACCATGTCCTCCTTCACCAACACATTGAACATCTCCTCCTTCTCCAACACACTGTCCATCCCCTTCTTCTCCAACAGTCTGACAATCTCCTGCTTCTCCAACACACTGACCATTTCCTGCTTCTCCAAAACACTGACCATTTCAATCTTCTCCAACACACTGACCATCTCCTCTGTCTCCAACACACCAACCGGCTCCTCCTTGTCCAACACACTGACCATCTCCTCCTTCTCCAACACACTGACTAGCTCCTCCCTCTCCAGCACACTGAACATCTCCTACTTCTCTAATACATTTACCATCTCCTCCTTCTCCAACACACTGACCAGCTCCTCCGTCTCCAAAACAGTGACCATCTCCACCCTCTCCAATACACTGACCATCTCCTCCCTCTCCAACACACCAACCATCTCCTCCCTCTCGAAAACACTGGCCATTTCGTCCTTCTCCAACACACTGACATCTCCTCCTCCTCCAACACACTGACCATCTCTTTCTTCTGCAAAACACTGAAAATCTCCTCCCTCTACGACACACTGACCACCTCCTCCTAGTCCAACACACTGACCCGCTTCTTCTACTACAACATACTGACCATCACTCCCTTCTCCTAAACACTGACCATCTCCCCCTTCTCCAATACACTGACCATCTCCTCGTTTTCAAACACACTGACCATCTCCTCCTTCTTCAACACACTGACTATCTCCTCCTTCTCCAACACACCGACCATCTCCACCTTCTACAACACACTGAACATCTCCTGCTTCTCCAACAGACCGAAAATCTCCTCCTTCTACAACACACAGCCCATCTCTTCCTTCTCCAACACACTGTCCATCTCCACCTTCTCCAACAGACTGACCATCTCCTCCCTCTCCAACACACTGACCATCTCCACCTTCTCCAACACACTGACCATCTCCTCCCTTTTCAACACACTGACCATCTCCTCCTTCTCCAACACACTGACCATCTCCTCCTTCTGCAACAGACCGACCATCTCCTCCCTCTTAAACTCACTTACCATCTCCTCCCTCTCCAACACACTGACCATCCCCTCCATCTCCAACACACTGACCATCTCCTCCCTCTCCAACACACTGACCGGATTCTCCTTCTCCAACACACAGACCATCTCCCCTTTCACCAACACACTGACCATCTGCCCCTTCTCCAACACAGTGATCTTCTCCTTCTTCTCCAAAACACTGAATGCCACCTCCATCTCCAACACACCGATTGCATCTCCTTTTCCAAGACACTGATCATCTCCTCCTTCTCCAACACACTGACCATCTCCTCCCTTTTCAACACACTGACCATCTCCTCCTTCTCCAACACACTGACCATCTCCTCCTTCTGCAACAGACCGACCATCTCCTCCCTCTTAAACTCACTTACCATCTCCTCCCTCTCCAACACACTGACCATCCCCTCCATCTCCAACACACTGACCATCTCCTCCCTCTCCAACACACTGACCGGATTCTCCTTCTCCAACACACAGACCATCTCCCCTTTCACCAACACACTGACCATCTGCCCCTTCTCCAACACAGTGATCTTCTCCTTCTTCTCCAAAACACTGAATGCCACCTCCATCTCCAACACACCGATTGCATCTCCTTTTCCAAGACACTGATCATCTCCTCCTTCTCCAACATACTGACCATGTCCTCCTTCACCAACACATTGAACATCTCCTCCTTCTCCAACACACTGTCCATCCCCTTCTTCTCCAATAGTCTGACGATCTCCACCTTCTCCAACACACTGACCATTTCCTGCCTCTCGAACACACTGACCATCTCCTTCCTTTTCAGCGCACTGACCATCTCCTCCTTCTCCAACACACTGACCATCTCCTCCTTCTCCAGCAGACCGACCATCTCCTCCCTCTAAAACTCACTTACCATCTCTCCCTCTACAACACACTGACCATCTCCTCCTTCTACAACACACTGAACATCTCCTCCTTCTCCAACAGACCGATCATCTCCTCCTTCTACAACACACTGTCCATCCCCTTGTCTCCAACACACTGACCATCTCCTCTCTCTCCAACACACTGACCATCTCCCTCTTCTCCAACACAATGACCATCTCCTCCTTCTCCAACGCACTGACCGGATTCTCATTCTCCAACACACAGACCATCTCCCCTTTCACCAACACAACGACCATCTGCCCCTTCTCCAACACAGTGATCTTCTCCTTCTTCACCAAAACACTGAATGCCACCTCCATCTCCAACACACCGACCTGCATCTCCTTTTCCAAGACACTGACCATCTCCTCCTTCTCCAACATACTGACCATGTCCTCCTTCACCAACACATTGAACATCTCCTCCTTCTCCAACACACTGTCCATCCCCTTCTTCTCCAACAGTCTGACGATCTCCTGCTTCTCCAACACACTGACCATTTCCTGCTTCTCCAAAACACTGACCATTTCAATCTTCTCCAACACACTGACCATCTCCTCTGTCTCCAACACACCAACCGGCTCCTCCTTGTCCAACACACTGACCATCTCCTCCTTCTTCAACACACTGACCATCTCCTTCTTCTGCAAAACACTGAAAATCTCCTCCCTCTACGACACACTGACCACCTCCTCCTAGTCCAACACACTGACCCGCTTCTTCTACTACAACATACTGACCATCACTCCCTTCTCCTAAACACTGACCATCTCCCCCTTCTCCAATACACTGACCATCTCCTCGTTTTCAAACACACTGACCATCTCCTCCTTCTTCAACACACTGACTATCTCCTCCTTCTCCAACACACCGACCATCTCCACCTTCTACAACACACTGAACATCTCCTGCTTCTCCAACAGACCGAAAATCTCCTCCTTCTACAACACACAGCCCATCTCTTCCTTCTCCAACACACTGTCCATCTCCACCTTCTCCAACAGACTGACCATCTCCTCCCTCTCCAACACACTGACCATCTCCACCTTCTCCAACACACTGACCATCTCCTCCCTCTCCAGCACACTGACCATCCCCTCCATCTCCAACACACTGACCATCTCCTCCTTCTACAACACACTGAACATCTCCTCCTTCTCCAACAGACCGATCATCTCCTCCTTCTACAACACATTGACCATCTCTTCCTCCTCCAACACACTGTCCATCCCCTTGTCTCCAACACACTGACCATCTCCTCTCTCTCCAACACACTGACCATCTCCCTCTTCTCCAACACAATGACCATCTCCTCCTTCTCCAACGCACTGACCGGATTCTCCTTCTCCAACACACAGACCATCTCCCCTTTCACCAACACACTGACCATCTGCCCCTTCTCCAATGCAGTGATCTTCTCCTTCTTCACCAAAACACTGAATGCCACCTCTATCTCCAACACACCGACCTGCATCTCCTTTTCCAAGACACTGACCATCTCCTCCTTCTCCAACATACTGACCATGTCCTCCTTCACCAACACATTGAACATCTCCTCCTTCTCCAACACACTGTCCATCCCCTTCTTCTCCAACAGTCTGACAATCTCCTGCTTCTCCAACACACTGACCATTTCCTGCTTCTCCAAAACACTGACCATTTCAATCTTCTCCAACACACTGACCATCTCCTCTGTCTCCAACACACCAACCGGCTCCTCCTTGTCCAACACACTGACCATCTCCTCCTTCTCCAACACACTGACTAGCTCCTCCCTCTCCAGCACACTGAACATCTCCTACTTCTCTAATACATTTACCATCTCCTCCTTCTCCAACACACTGACCAGCTCCTCCGTCTCCAAAACAGTGACCATCTCCACCCTCTCCAATACACTGACCATCTCCTCCCTCTCCAACACACCAACCATCTCCTCCCTCTCGAAAACACTGGCCATTTCGTCCTTCTCCAACACACTGACATCTCCTCCTCCTCCAACACACTGACCATCTCTTTCTTCTGCAAAACACTGAAAATCTCCTCCCTCTACGACACACTGACCACCTCCTCCTAGTCCAACACACTGACCCGCTTCTTCTACTACAACATACTGACCATCACTCCCTTCTCCTAAACACTGACCATCTCCCCCTTCTCCAATACACTGACCATCTCCTCGTTTTCAAACACACTGACCATCTCCTCCTTCTTCACACACTGACTATCTCCTCCTTCTCCAACACACCGACCATCTCCACCTTCTACAACACACTGAACATCTCCTGCTTCTCCAACAGACCGAAAATCTCCTCCTTCTACAACACACAGCCCATCTCTTCCTTCTCCAACACACTGTCCATCTCCACCTTCTCCAACAGACTGACCATCTCCTCCCTCTCCAACACACTGACCATCTCCACCTTCTCCAACACACTGACCATCTCCTCCCTTTTCAACACACTGACCATCTCCTCCTTCTCCAACACACTGACCATCTCCTCCTTCTGCAACAGACCGACCATCTCCTCCCTCTTAAACTCACTTACCATCTCCTCCCTCTCCAACACACTGACCATCCCCTCCATCTCCAACACACTGACCATCTCCTCCCTCTCCAACACACTGACCGGATTCTCCTTCTCCAACACACAGACCATCTCCCCTTTCACCAACACACTGACCATCTGCCCCTTCTCCAACACAGTGATCTTCTCCTTCTTCTCCAAAACACTGAATGCCACCTCCATCTCCAACACACCGATTGCATCTCCTTTTCCAAGACACTGATCATCTCCTCCTTCTCCAACACACTGACCATCTCCTCCCTTTTCAACACACTGACCATCTCCTCCTTCTCCAACACACTGACCATCTCCTCCTTCTGCAACAGACCGACCATCTCCTCCCTCTTAAACTCACTTACCATCTCCTCCCTCTCCAACACACTGACCATCCCCTCCATCTCCAACACACTGACCATCTCCTCCCTCTCCAACACACTGACCGGATTCTCCTTCTCCAACACACAGACCATCTCCCCTTTCACCAACACACTGACCATCTGCCCCTTCTCCAACACAGTGATCTTCTCCTTCTTCTCCAAAACACTGAATGCCACCTCCATCTCCAACACACCGATTGCATCTCCTTTTCCAAGACACTGATCATCTCCTCCTTCTCCAACATACTGACCATGTCCTCCTTCACCAACACATTGAACATCTCCTCCTTCTCCAACACACTGTCCATCCCCTTCTTCTCCAATAGTCTGACGATCTCCACCTTCTCCAACACACTGACCATTTCCTGCCTCTCGAACACACTGACCATCTCCTTCCTTTTCAGCGCACTGACCATCTCCTCCTTCTCCAACACACTGACCATCTCCTCCTTCTCCAGCAGACCGACCATCTCCTCCCTCTAAAACTCACTTACCATCTCTCCCTCTACAACACACTGACCATCTCCTCCTTCTACAACACACTGAACATCTCCTCCTTCTCCAACAGACCGATCATCTCCTCCTTCTACAACACACTGTCCATCCCCTTGTCTCCAACACACTGACCATCTCCTCTCTCTCCAACACACTGACCATCTCCCTCTTCTCCAACACAATGACCATCTCCTCCTTCTCCAACGCACTGACCGGATTCTCATTCTCCAACACACAGACCATCTCCCCTTTCACCAACACAACGACCATCTGCCCCTTCTCCAACACAGTGATCTTCTCCTTCTTCACCAAAACACTGAATGCCACCTCCATCTCCAACACACCGACCTGCATCTCCTTTTCCAAGACACTGACCATCTCCTCCTTCTCCAACATACTGACCATGTCCTCCTTCACCAACACATTGAACATCTCCTCCTTCTCCAACACACTGTCCATCCCCTTCTTCTCCAACAGTCTGACGATCTCCTGCTTCTCCAACACACTGACCATTTCCTGCTTCTCCAAAACACTGACCATTTCAATCTTCTCCAACACACTGACCATCTCCTCTGTCTCCAACACACCAACCGGCTCCTCCTTGTCCAACACACTGACCATCTCCTCCTTCTTCAACACACTGACCATCTCCTTCTTCTCCAAAACACTGAAAATCTCCTCCCACTAGGACACACTGATGATCTCCTCCCACTCCAACACACTGACCATCTCTTACCTATCCAACACACTGACCCGCTTCTCCTTCTCCAACAAACTGACCATCTCCCCCTTCTCCAAAACACTTACCATCTCTCCCTTCTCCAACACACTGACCATCTGCTCCTTCTCCAAAACACTGACCAACTCGTCCCTCTCCAACACACCAACCGGCTCCTGCTTCTGCAAAACACTGAACATCTCCTCCTTCTCCAACACACGGACCATCTCCTCCCTCTCCAACACACTGACCATCCCCTCCATCTCCAACACACTGACCATCTCCTCCCTCTCCAACACACTGACCGGATTCTCCTTCTCCAACACACAGACCATCTCCCCTTTCACCAACACACTGACCATCTGCCCCTTCTCCAACACAGTGATCTTCTCCTTCTTCTCCAAAACACTGAATGCCACCTCCATCTCCAACACACCGATTGCATCTCCTTTTCCAAGACACTGATCATCTCCTCCTTCTCCAACATACTGACCATGTCCTCCTTCACCAACACATTGAACATCTCCTCCTTCTCCAACACACTGTCCATCCCCTTCTTCTCCAACAGTCTGACGATCTCCACCTTCTCCAACACACTGACCATTTCCTGCCTCTCGAACACACTGACCATCTCCTTCCTTTTCAGCGCACTGACCATCTCCTCCTTCTCCAACACACTGACCATCTCCTCCTTCTCCAGCAGACCGACCATCTCCTCCCTCTAAAACTCACTTACCATCTCTCCCTCTACAACACACTGACCATCTCCTCCCTCTCCAACACACTGACCATCCCCTCCATCTCCAACACACTGACCATCTCCTCCTTCTACAACACACTGAACATCTCCTCCTTCTCCAACAGACCGATCATCTCCTTCTTCTACAACACATTGACCATCTCTTCCTTCTCCAACACACTGTTCATCCCCTTGTCTCCAACACACTGACCATCTCCTCTCTCTCCAACACACTGACCATCTCCCTCTTCTCCAACACAATGACCATCTCCTCCTTCTCCAACGCACTGACCGGATTCTCCTTCTCCAACACACAGCCCATCTCCCCTTCTCCAACACAGTGATCTTCTCCTTCTTCACCAAAACACTGAATGCCACCTCCATCTCCAACACACCGACCTGCATCTCCTTTTCCAAGACACTGACCACCTCCTCCTTCTCCAACATACTGACCATGTCCTCCTTCACCAACACATTGAACATCTCCTCCTTCTCCAACACACTGTCCATCCCCTTCTTCTCCAACAGTCTGACGATCTCCTGCTTCTCCAACACACTGACCATTTCCTGCTTCTCCAAAACACTGACCATTTCAATCTTCTCCAACACACTGACCATCTCCTCTGTCTCCAACACACCAACCGGCTCCTCCTTGTCCAACACACTGACCATCTCCTCCTTCTCCAACACACTGACCATCTCCTTCTTCTCCAAAACACTGAAAATCTCCTCCCACTACGACACACTGATGATCTCCTCCCACTCCAACACACTGACCATCTCTTACCTATCCAACACACTGACCCGCTTCTCCTTCTCCAACAAACTGACCATCTCCCCCTTCTCCAAAACACTTACCATCTCTCCCTTCTCCAACACACTGACCATCTGCTCCTTCTCCAAAACACTGACCAACTCGTCCCTCTCCAACACACCAACCGGCTCCTGCTTCTGCAACACACTGAACATCTCCTCCTTCTCCAACACACTGACCATCTCCTCCATCTCCAACACACTGACCATCTGTTCCTCTTCAAGACACTGACCATCTCCTGCTTCTCCAACACACTGACCATCTCCTCCATCTCCAGCACATTGACCATCTCCTCCTGTTCTAACAGGCCGACCATCTCCTCCTTCATCAACACAGTGACCATCTTCTCCTTCTCCAACACACTGACCATCTCCTTCTTCTCCAAAACACTGAAAATCTCCTCCCTCTTCAACACACTGACCATCTCCACCCACTCCAACACACTGACCATCTCCTCCTTCTCCAACACACTGACCATCTCCTCCCTCTCTAACACACTGACCATCTCCTCCTTCTCCAATACACTGACCATCTCCTTCCTCTCCAATGCACTGACTGGCTTCTCCTTCTCCAACACACTGACCATCTCCCTCTTCTCCGACACAGTGACCTCCTCCTTCTCCAAAACACTGACTGCCACCTCCGTCTCCAACACACTGACCGGCTCCTCCTTTTCCAAGACACTGACCATCTCCTCCTTCTCCAACATACTGACCATGTCCTCCTTCGCTAACACACTGACCAAGTCTTTCTTCTTCAGCACATTGACCATCTCCTCCTTCTCCACCACACAGACCATCTCCTCCTTCTCCAACAGACTGACCATCTCCTCTCTCTCCAACACACTGACCACCTCCTCCTTCTCCAACACACTGACCATCTCCTTCTTGTCCAACACTCTGACCATCTCCTCCTTCTCCAACACACTGACCATTTCCTCCTTCTCCAACAGACCGACCAACTCCTCCTTCTCCTATACACAGACCATCTCCTCCTTCTCCAACACGCTGACCATCTCCTCCCTCTCCAACAGACTGACGGGCTTCTCCTTCTCCAACACAGCTACCAGCTCCTCCGTCTCCAGCACACCGACTGGCACATCCTTCTCCAACATACTGACCATTTCCTCCCTCTCCAACACACTGGCCATCTCCTCCTTCTCCAACATACTGACCATGTCCTCCTTCATCAACACATTGAACATCTCCTCCTTCTCCAACACACTGTCCATCCCCTTCTTCTCCAACAGTCTGACGATCTCCTGCTTCTCCAACACACTGACCATTTCCTGCTTCTCCAAAACACTGACCATTTCAATCTTCTCCAACACACTGACCATCTCCTCTGTCTCCAACACACCAACCGGCTCCTCCTTGTCCAACACACTGACCATCTCCTCCTTCTCCAACACACTGACCATCTCCTTCTTCTCCAAAACACTGAAAATCTCCTCCCACTACGACACACTGATGATCTCCTCCCACTCCAACACACTGACCATCTCTTACCTATCCAACACACTGACCCGCTTCTCCTTCTCCAACAAACTGACCATCTCCCCCTTCTCCAAAACACTTACCATCTCTCCCTTCTCCAACACACTGACCATCTGCTCCTTCTCCAAAACACTGACCAACTCGTCCCTCTCCAACACACCAACCGGCTCCTGCTTCTGCAACACACTGAACATCTCCTCCTTCTCCAACACACTGACCATCTCCTCCATCTCCAACACACTGACCATCTGTTCCTCTTCAAGACACTGACCATCTCCTGCTTCTCCAACACACTGACCATCTCCTCCATCTCCAGCACATTGACCATCTCCTCCTTTTCTAACAGGCCGACCATCTCCTCCTTCATCAACACAGTGACCATCTTCTCCTTCTCCAACACACTGACCATCTCCTTCTTCTCCAAAACACTGAAAATCTCCTCCCTCTTCAACACACTGACCATCTCCACCCACTCCAACACACTGACCATCTCCTCCTTCTCCAACACACTGACCATCTCCTCCCTCTCCAACACACTGACCATCTCCTCCTTCTCCAATACACTGACCATCTCCTTCCTCTCCAATGCACTGACTGGCTTCTCCTTCTCCAACACACTGACCATCTCCTTCTTCTCCAAAACACTGAAAATCTCCTCCCTCTTCAACACACTGACCATCTCCACCCACTCCAACACACTGACCATCTCCTTCTTGTCCAACACTCTGACCATCTCCTCCTTCTCCAACACACTGACCATTTCCTCCTTCTCCAACAGACCGACCAACTCCTCCTTCTCCTATACACAGACCATCTCCTCCTTCTCCAACACGCTGACCATCTCCTCCCTCTCCAACAGACTGACGGGCTTCTCCTTCTCCAACACAGCTACCAGCTCCTCCGTCTCCAGCACACCGACTGGCACATCCTTCTCCAACATTCTGACCATTTCCTCCCTCTCCAACACACTGGCCATCTCCTCCTTCTCCAACATACTGACCATGTCCTCGTTCATCAACACATTGAACATCTCCTCCTTCTCCAACACACTGTCCATCCCCTTCTTCTCCAACAGTCTGACGATCTCCACCTTCTCCAACACACTGACCATTTCCTGCCTCTCGAACACACTGACCATCTCCTTCCTTTTCAGCGCACTGACCATCTCCTCCTTCTCCAACACACTGACCATCTCCTCCTTCTCCAGCAGACCGACCATCTCCTCCCTCTAAAACTCACTTACCATCTCTCCCTCTACAACACACTGACCATCTCCTCCCTCTCCAACACACTGACCATCCCCTCCATCTCCAACACACTGACCATCTCCTCCTTCTACAACACACTGAACATCTCCTCCTTCTCCAACAGACCGATCATCTCCTTCTTCTACAACACATTGACCATCTCTTCCTTCTCCAACACACTGTTCATCCCCTTGTCTCCAACACACTGACCATCTCCTCTCTCTCCAACACACTGACCATCTCCCTCTTCTCCAACACAATGACCATCTCCTCCTTCTCCAACGCACTGACCGGATTCTCCTTCTCCAACACACAGCCCATCTCCCCTTCTCCAACACAGTGATCTTCTCCTTCTTCACCAAAACACTGAATGCCACCTCCATCTCCAACACACCGACCTGCATCTCCTTTTCCAAGACACTGACCACCTCCTCCTTCTCCAACATACTGACCATGTCCTCCTTCACCAACACATTGAACATCTCCTCCTTCTCCAACACACTGTCCATCCCCTTCTTCTCCAACAGTCTGACGATCTCCTGCTTCTCCAACACACTGACCATTTCCTGCTTCTCCAAAACACTGACCATTTCAATCTTCTCCAACACACTGACCATCTCCTCTGTCTCCAACACACCAACCGGCTCCTCCTTGTCCAACACACTGACCATCTCCTCCTTCTCCAACACACTGACCATCTCCTTCTTCTCCAAAACACTGAAAATCTCCTCCCACTACGACACACTGATGATCTCCTCCCACTCCAACGCACTGACCATCTCTTACCTATCCAACACACTGACCCGCTTCTCCTTCTCCAACAAACTGACCATCTCCCCCTTCTCCAAAACACTTACCATCTCTCCCTTCTCCAACACACTGACCATCTGCTCCTTCTCCAAAACACTGACCAACTCGTCCCTCTCCAACACACCAACCGGCTCCTGCTTCTGCAACACACTGAACATCTCCTCCTTCTCCAACACACTGACCATCTCCTCCATCTCCAACACACTGACCATCTGTTCCTCTTCAAGACACTGACCATCTCCTGCTTCTCCAACACACTGACCATCTCCTCCATCTCCAGCACATTGACCATCTCCTCCTGTTCTAACAGGCCGACCATCTCCTCCTTCATCAACACAGTGACCATCTTCTCCTTCTCCAACACACTGACCATCTCCTTCTTCTCCAAAACACTGAAAATCTCCTCCCTCTTCAACACACTGACCATCTCCACCCACTCCAACACACTGACCATCTCCTCCTTCTCCAACACACTGACCATCTCCTCCCTCTCTAACACACTGACCATCTCCTCCTTCTCCAATACACTGACCATCTCCTTCCTCTCCAATGCACTGACTGGCTTCTCCTTCTCCAACACACTGACCATCTCCCTCTTCTCCGACACAGTGACCTCCTCCTTCTCCAAAACACTGACTGCCACCTCCGTCTCCAACACACTGACCGGCTCCTCCTTTTCCAAGACACTGACCATCTCCTCCTTCTCCAACATACTGACCATGTCCTCCTTCGCTAACACACTGACCAAGTCTTTCTTCTTCAGCACATTGACCATCTCCTCCTTCTCCACCACACAGACCATCTCCTCCTTCTCCAACAGACTGACCATCTCCTCTCTCTCCAACACACTGACCACCTCCTCCTTCTCCAACACACTGACCATCTCCTTCTTGTCCAACACTCTGACCATCTCCTCCTTCTCCAACACACTGACCATTTCCTCCTTCTCCAACAGACCGACCAACTCCTCCTTCTCCTATACACAGACCATCTCCTCCTTCTCCAACACGCTGACCATCTCCTCCCTCTCCAACAGACTGACGGGCTTCTCCTTCTCCAACACAGCTACCAGCTCCTCCGTCTCCAGCACACCGACTGGCACATCCTTCTCCAACATACTGACCATTTCCTCCCTCTCCAACACACTGGCCATCTCCTCCTTCTCCAACATACTGACCATGTCCTCCTTCATCAACACATTGAACATCTCCTCCTTCTCCAACACACTGTCCATCCCCTTCTTCTCCAACAGTCTGACGATCTCCTGCTTCTCCAACACACTGACCATTTCCTGCTTCTCCAAAACACTGACCATTTCAATCTTCTCCAACACACTGACCATCTCCTCTGTCTCCAACACACCAACCGGCTCCTCCTTGTCCAACACACTGACCATCTCCTCCTTCTCCAACACACTGACCATCTCCTTCTTCTCCAAAACACTGAAAATCTCCTCCCACTACGACACACTGATGATCTCCTCCCACTCCAACACACTGACCATCTCTTACCTATCCAACACACTGACCCGCTTCTCCTTCTCCAACAAACTGACCATCTCCCCCTTCTCCAAAACACTTACCATCTCTCCCTTCTCCAACACACTGACCATCTGCTCCTTCTCCAAAACACTGACCAACTCGTCCCTCTCCAACACACCAACCGGCTCCTGCTTCTGCAACACACTGAACATCTCCTCCTTCTCCAACACACTGACCATCTCCTCCATCTCCAACACACTGACCATCTGTTCCTCTTCAAGACACTGACCATCTCCTGCTTCTCCAACACACTGACCATCTCCTCCATCTCCAGCACATTGACCATCTCCTCCTTTTCTAACAGGCCGACCATCTCCTCCTTCATCAACACAGTGACCATCTTCTCCTTCTCCAACACACTGACCATCTCCTTCTTCTCCAAAACACTGAAAATCTCCTCCCTCTTCAACACACTGACCATCTCCACCCACTCCAACACACTGACCATCTCCTCCTTCTCCAACACACTGACCATCTCCTCCCTCTCCAACACACTGACCATCTCCTCCTTCTCCAATACACTGACCATCTCCTTCCTCTCCAATGCACTGACTGGCTTCTCCTTCTCCAACACACTGACCATCTCCTTCTTCTCCAAAACACTGAAAATCTCCTCCCTCTTCAACACACTGACCATCTCCACCCACTCCAACACACTGACCATCTCCTTCTTGTCCAACACTCTGACCATCTCCTCCTTCTCCAACACACTGACCATTTCCTCCTTCTCCAACAGACCGACCAACTCCTCCTTCTCCTATACACAGACCATCTCCTCCTTCTCCAACACGCTGACCATCTCCTCCCTCTCCAACAGACTGACGGGCTTCTCCTTCTCCAACACAGCTACCAGCTCCTCCGTCTCCAGCACACCGACTGGCACATCCTTCTCCAACATTCTGACCATTTCCTCCCTCTCCAACACACTGGCCATCTCCTCCTTCTCCAACATACTGACCATGTCCTCGTTCATCAACACATTGAACATCTCCTCCTTCTCCAACACACTGTCCATCCCCTTCTTCTCCAACAGTCTGACGATCTCCTGCTTCTCCAACACACTGACCATTTCCTGCTTCTCCAAAACACTGACCATTTCAATCTTCTCCAACACACTGACCATCTCCTCTGTCTCCAACACACCAATCGGCTCCTCCTTGTCCAACACACTGACCATCTCCTCCTTCTCCAACACACTGACCATCTCCTTCTTCTCCAAAACACTGAAAATCTCCTCCCACTACGACACACTGATGATCTCCTCCCACTCCAACACACTGACCATCTCTTACCTATCCAACACACTGACCCGCTTCTCCTTCTCCAACAAACTGACCATCTCCCCCTTCTCCAAAACACTTACCATCTCTCCCTTCTCCAACACACTGACCATCTGCTCCTTCTCCAAAACACTGACCAACTCGTTCCTCTCCAACACACCAACCGGCTCCTGCTTCTGCAACACACTGAACATCTCCTCCTTCTCCAACACACTGACCATCTCCTCCATCTCCAACACACTGACCATCTGTTCCTCTTCAAGACACTGACCATCTCCTGCTTCTCCAACACACTGACCATCTCCTCCATCTCCAGCACATTGACCATCTCCTCCTTTTCTAACAGGCCGACCATCTCCTCCTTCATCAACACAGTGACCATCTTCTCCTTCTCCAACACACTGACCATCTCCTTCTTCTCCAAAACACTGAAAATCTCCTCCCTCTTCAACACACTGACCATCTCCACCCACTCCAACACACTGACCATCTCCTCCTTCTCCAACACACTGACCATCTCCTCCCTCTCCAACACACTGACCATCTCCTCCTTCTCCAATACACTGACCATCTCCTTCCTCTCCAATGCACTGACTGGCTTCTCCTTCTCCAACACACTGACCATCTCCCTCTTCTCCGACACAGTGACCTCCTCCTTCTCCAAAACACTGACTGCCACCTCCGTCTCCAACACACTGACCGGCTCCTCCTTTTCCAAGACACTGACCATCTCCTCCTTCTCCAACATACTGACCATGTCCTCCTTCGCTAACACACTGACCAAGTCTTTCTTCTTCAGCACATTGACCATCTCCTCCTTCTCCACCACACAGACCATCTCCTCCTTCTCCAACAGACTGACCATCTCCTCTCTCTCCAACACACTGACCACCTCCTCCTTCTCCAACACACTGACCATCTCCTTCTTGTCCAACACTCTGACCATCTCCTCCTTCTCCAACACACTGACCATTTCCTCCTTCTCCAACAGACCGACCAACTCCTCCTTCTCCTATACACAGACCATCTCCTCCTTCTCCAACACGCTGACCATCTCCTCCCTCTCCAACAGACTGACGGGCTTCTCCTTCTCCAACACAGCTACCAGCTCCTCCGTCTCCAGCACACCGACTGGCACATCCTTCTCCAACATACTGACCATTTCCTCCCTCTCCAACACACTGGCCATCTCCTCCTTCTCCAACACATTGACTATCTCCTCCTTCTCCAACACACTGACCATCTCCTTCCTCTCCAACACACTGACCATCTCCTTCTTCTCCAAAACTCTGACCGGCTCCTCCATCTCCAGCCGACCGACTGGCACATCCTTTTCCAAGACACTGACCATCTCCTCCTTCTCCAACATACTGACCATCTCCTCCTTCTCCAAAACACTGACCATCTCCTCCCTCTCCAATGCACTGGCCATCTCCTCCTTCTCCAACTCTCTAACCATCTCCACCTTCTCAAACACACTGACCATCTCCTCCTTCTCCAACACACTGACCATCTCCTCCATCTCCAACACACTGCCCATCTCCTCCTTCTCCAACACAGCGACCATCTCCTCCTTCTCCAACACACTGACCATCTCCTCACTCTCCAACACACTGACCATCTCCTCACTCTCCAACACACTGACCATCTCCCCCCTTTTTGAACACACTGACCATCTCCTCCTTCTCCAACACACTAACGATCACCTCGTTCTCCAAAGACCGGCCATCTCCTTCCTCTCCAACATACTGACTATTTCCTCCCTCACCAATACACTGACCATCTCCTTCCTTTTAAACACACTGACAATCCCCTCCATCTCCAACACACTGACCATGTCTTCCCTCTCCAACACAGTGATCATCTCCTCCCTTTCCAACACACTGACGATCTCCTCCTTCTCCACCACAATAACCATTTCCTCCTTCTCCAACAGACCGACCATCTCCACCTTCTACAACACACTGACCATCTCCTCCTTCTCCAACACACTGACCATCTCCTCCCTCTCCAACAAACTGACCATCTCCTCCTTCTCCAACAGATTGACCATCTCATCAGTCTCCAACACACTGACCATCTCCTCCCTCATCAACACAGTGACTATCTCCTCCCTTTCAAACACACTGATCATCTCCTCTGTCTCCAACACACTGACCATCTCTTCCTTCTCCAACACACTGACTATCCCCTTCATTTCCAACAGTTTGACCATCTCCACGTTCTCCAACACACTGTCCATTTCCTCCCCTCTCCAACACACTGACCATCTCCTCCTTCTCCAACACACTGACCAACTCCTCCTTCTCCAACACACTGACCATCTCCTTCTTCTCCAAAACTATGAGCGGCTCCTCCGTCTCCAGTACACGGACTGGCACATCCTTTTCCAAGACACTGACCATCTCCTTCTTCTCCAACATTCTGACAAACTCCTCACTCTCCAACACACTGACGATCTCCTCCTTCTCCAACACTGTGACCATCTCATCCTTCTCCAACACACTGACCATCTCCCGCTTCTGCAACACACTGACCATCTCCTTCTTCTCCCACACACTGATCATGTCGTCCTTCTCCAACACACTGACCATCTCCTCCCTCTCCAACACACTGACCATCTCCTCCTTCTCCAACAGACTGACCATCTCCTTCTTTTCCAAAACTCTGAACGGCTCCTCCGTTTCCAGCACCCCGACTGGCACGTCCTTTTCCAAGACAATGACCATCTCCTCTTTCTCCAACATACTGACAATCTCCTCCCTCTCCAATACACTGACCATCCCCTTCATCTCCAACAGTTTGACCATCTCCTCCTTCTCCAACGCACTGACCATCTCCTCCTTCTCTAACTCTCTAACCATCTCCTCCTTCTCAAACACACTGACCATCTCCTCTATCTCCAACACACTGACCTTCTCCTCCTTCTCCAACACATTGCCTATCTCCTCTTTCTCCAACACACTGACCAACTCCTCCATCTCCAAAATACTGACCATCTCCTCCTTCTCCACACACTGACCGTCTCCTCCTTCTCCAACACACTGACCATCTCCTCCCTCTACAACAGACTGACCGGCTTCTCCTTCTCCAACACGCCGACCGGCTCCTCCGTCTCCAGCACCCCGACTGGGACTTCCTTCTCCAACACACTGACCATATCCTCCCTCTCCAACACACTGACCATCTCCTCCTTCTCCAACACACTGACCATCTCCTCCATCTCCAACACACTGATCATCTCCTCTTTCTCCAACAGACCGACCATCTCATCAATCTCCAACACACTGACCTTCTGCTCCCTCATCCACACACTGACCATCTCCTCCTTCTCCAACAGATCGACCATCTCCTCCTTCTCCAACATTCTGAACCTCTCCTCCTTCTCCAACACACTAACGATCTCCTCGTTCTCCAACATACTGACCATCTCCTCCCTCAGCAATAAACTGACAATCTCCTCCCTTTCAAACACACTGACTATCCCCTTCACTTCAAACACACTGACCATCTCCTCCCTCTCGAAAACACTGATCGTCTCCTCCTTCTCCACCACAATAACCATTTTCTCCTTCTCCAACAGACCGACCATCTCCACCTTCTACAACACACTGACCATCTCCTCTTTCTACAGCACACTGACCATCTCCTCCTTCTACAACACACTGACCATCTCCTCCTTCTCCAACACACTGCCCATCTCCTCCTTCTCCAATATACTGACTATCTCCTCCTTCTCCAAAATACTTACCATCCCCTCCTTCTGCACACACTGACCACCTCCTCCTTCTCCAACACACTGACCATCTCCTTCTTCTCCAAAACTCTGAACGGCTCCTCAGTTTCCAGCACCCCAACTGGCTCATCCTTTTCCAAGGCAATGACCATCTCCTCCTTCTCCAACATACTGACAATCTCCTCCCTCTCCAACACACTGACCATCCCCTTCATCTCCAACAGTTTGACCATTTCCTCCTTCTCCAACGCACTGACCATCTCCTCCTTCTCCAACTGTCTAACCATCTCCTCCTTCTCAAACACACTAACCATCCCCTCCCACTCCAAAACACTGACCATCTCCTCCTTCTCCAACACACTGACCATTTCCTCCTTCTCCAACACAGAGACCAGCTCCTCCTTCTCCAACACACTGGCCATCTCCTCCTTCTCCAACAGACCGACCATCTCCTCCCTCTCCAACACACTGACCATCTCGTCCTTCTCCAACACACTGACCATCTCCTCCTTCTCCAACACACAGACCAGCTCCTCCTTCTCCAACAGACCGACCATCTCCTCCTTCTACAACACACTGACCATCTCCTCCATCTCCAACACACTCACCTTCTCCTTTTTCTCCAACAAATTGACTATCTCCTCCTTCTCCAACTCACTGACCATCTCCTCTTTCTCCAACGCACAGACCACCTCCTCCTTCTCCAACAGATTCACCATCTCCTCCCTCTCCAACATACTGACCATTTCCTCCCTGACCAATACACTGACCATCTCCTCCCTTTCAAACACACTGACCATCCCCTCCATCTCCAACACACTGACCATCTCCTACTCCTCCAATACACTGACAGTCTAATCCTTCTCCAACACCCTGACCATCTGTTCCTTCTCCAACACACAGACCGGCTATCTACTCCTGAACCCACATAACGGCTGGTTTATCATTCTCCACCAAACTGACCACCTCCTCCTTCCCAAACACACTGGTAATCTCCTCCTGTCGAACACACCAACCGTCTCCTGCCTCTCCAACACACCAACCATCTCTTCCCTCTACAAAACACTGACCATATCGTCCTTCTCCAACACACTGACCATCTCCTCCCTCTCCAAAAGACTGACCAGCTCTTCCTTCTCCAACACACTGACCATCTCCTCCTTCTCCAACACACTGACCATCTCCTTCTTCTCCAAAACTCTGACCGGCTCCACCGTCTCCAGCACACCAACTGGCACATCCTTTTTCAAGACACTGACGATCTCATCCTTCTCCAACATACTGACCATCTCCTCCTTCTCCAACACACTAACTGTCTCCTCCCTCTCCAACACACTGACCATCTCCTCCTTCTCCAACACACTGACCATCTCCTTCTCCAACACACTGACCATCTCCTCCATCTCCAAAAGACCGACCATCTCCTCATTCTCCAACACACTGACCATCTCCTCCTTCTCCAACAGACCGACCATCTCCTCCTTCTGCAACACACTGACCATCTCCTCTTACTCCAACACACAACCCATCTCCTCCTTCTCCAACAGACATACCATCTCCTCCTTCTACAACACACTGACCATCTCCTCCTTCTCCAACACATTGACTATCTCCTCCTTCTCCAACACACTGACCAACTCCTCCCTCTCCAACACACTGACTATCTCCTCCTTCTCCAAAACACAAACCATCTCCTCCTTCTCCAACACACTGACTATCTCCTTCTTCTCCAAAACTCTGAGCGGCTCCTCCGTCTCCAGCACACTGACTGGCACATCCTTTTCCAAGACACTGACCATCTCCTTCTTCTCCAACATTCTGACAATCTCCTCACTCTCCAACACACTGAAAATCTCCTCCCTCTCCAACACACTAAACATCTCCTCCTCCCCCAATACACCAACCAGCTCCTCCTTCTCCAAAACACTGACCATCTCATCCTTATCGAACGCACTGACCATCTCCTCCTTCGCCAACAAACTGGCCATCTCCTCCTTCTCCAACAGACTAACCATCTCCTCCCTCTCCAACACACTGACCATATCCTCCCTCTCCAACCCACTGACCATCTCCTCCCTCTCCAACACACTGACCATCTCCTTCATCTCCAACACATTGACCTACTCCTCCTTCTTAAGCACACTGTCCATCTCCTCCTTCTCCAACACACTGAACATCTCCTCCTTCTCCAACACACTGGCCATCTCCTCCTTCTTCAACACACTGTCCATCTCTTCCCTCTCCAACACACTGACCATCTCCTCCATCTCCAACACATTGACCTACTCCTCCTTCTTCAACACACTGTCCATCTCCTCCTTCTCCAACACACTGAACATCTCCTCCTTCTCCAACACACAGACCATCTACTCCTTCTCCAACAGATCGACCATCTCCTCCTTCTCCAACACACTAACGATCTCCTCGTTCTCCAACATACTGACCATCTCCTCCCTCAGCAATAAACTGACAATCTCCTCCCTTTCAAACACACTGACTATCCCCTTCATCTCAAACACACTGACCATCTCCTCCCTCTCGAAAACACTGATCGTCTCCTCCTTCTCCACCACAATAACCATTTCCTCCTTCTCCAACAGACCGACCATCTCCACCTTCTACAACACACTGACCATCTCCTCCTTCTACAAACACTGACCATCTCCTCCTTCTCCAACACACTGCCCATCTCCTCCTTCTCCAATATACTGACTATCTCCTCCTTCTCAAACACACTAACCATCTCCTCCCACTCCAACACACTGACCATGTCCTCCTTCTTGAACACACTGACCATTTCCTCCTTCTCCAACACACTGACCATATCCTTCTTCTCCAACACACAGACCAGCTCCTCCTTCTCCAACAGACCGACCATCTCCTCCTTCTACAACACACTGACCATCTCCAACACACTCACCTTCTCCTTTTTCTCCAACAAATTGACTATCTCCTCCTTCTCCAACTCACTGACCATCTCCTCTTTCTCCAACGCACAGACCACCTCCTCCTTCTCCAACAGATTCACCATCTCCTCCCTCTCCAACATACTGACCATTTCCTCCCTGACCAATACACTGACCATCTCCTCCCTTTCAAACACACTGACCATCCCCTCCATCTCCAACACACTGACCATCTCCTACTCCTCCAATACACTGACAGTCTAATCCTTCTCCAACACCCTGACCATCTGTTCCTTCTCCAACACACAGACCGGCTATCTACTCCTGAACCCACATAACGGCTGGTTTATCATTCTCCACCAAACTGACCACCTCCTCCTTCCCAAACACACTGGTAATCTCCTCCTCTCCAACACACCAACCGTCTCCTGCCCCTCCAACACACCAACCATCTCTTCCCTCTACAAAACACTGACCATATCGTCCTTCTCCAACACACTGACCATCTCCTCCCTCTCCAAAAGACTGACCGGCTCTTCCTTCTCCAACACACTGACCATCTCCTCCTTCTCCAACACACTGACCATCTCCTTCTTCTCCAAAACTCTGACCGGCTCCACCGTCTCCAGCACACCAACCGGCACATTCTTTTTCAAGACACTGACGATCTCATCCTTCTCCAACATACTGACCATCTCCTCCTTCTCCAACACACTGACCATCTTCTTCTCCAACACACTGACCATCTCCTCCATCTCCAAAAGACCGACCATCTCCTCATTCTCCAACACACTGACCATCTCCTCCTTCTCCAACAGATCGACCATCTCCTCCTTCTACAACACACTGACCATCTCCCCCTTCTCCAGCACACTGACAATCTCCTCCCTCTCCAACTCGCTGACCATCTCCTCCTTCTCCAACACACTGACCATCTCCTCCCTCTCCAACAAACTGACCATCTCCTCCTTCTCCAACAGATTGGCCATCTCATCAATCTCCAACACACTGACCATCTCCTCCCTCATCAACACAGTGACTATCTCCTCCCTTTCAAACACACTGACCATCTCTTCCTTCTCCAACACACTGACCATCCCCTTCATTTCCAACAGTTTGACCATCTCCACCTTCTCCAACACACTGTCCATTTCCTCCCCTCTCCAAGACACTGACCATCTCCTCCTTCTCCAACACATTGACTATCTCCTCCTTCTCCAACACACTGACCAACTCCTCCCTCTCCAACACACTGACTATCCCCTCCTTCTCCAAAACACAAACCATCTCCTCCTTCTGCAACACATTGACTATCTCCTTCTTCTCCAAAACTCTGAGCGGCTCCTCCGTCTCCAGCACACTGACTGGCACATCCTTTTCCAAGATACTGACCATCTCCTTCTTCTCCAACATTCTGACAATCTCCTCACTCTCCAACACACTGAGCATCCCCTTCATCTCCAACAGTTTGACCATCTCCACCTTCTCCAACACACTGACAATCTCCTCCCTCTCCAACACACTAAACATCTCCTCCTCCCCCAATTCACCAACCAGCTCCTCCTTCTCCAAAACACTGACCATGTCATCCTTATCGAATGCACTGACCATCTCCTCCTTCTCCAAAACTCTGGCCATCTCCTCCTTCTCCAACAGACTAACCATCTCCTCCCTCTCCAACACACTGACCATCTCCTCCATCTCCAACACATTGACCTTCTCCTCCTTCTTCAACACATTGTCCATCTCCTCCCTCTCCAACCCACTGACCATCTCCTTCCTCTCCAACTCACTGACCATCTCCTCCATCTCCGACACATTGACCTACTCCTCCTTCTTCAACACACTGTCCATCTCCTCCTTCTCCAACACACTGAACATCTCCTCCTTCTCCAACACACAGACCATCTACTCCTTCTCCAACACACTGGCCATCTCCTCCTTCTCCAACAGACCGACCATCTCCTCCCTCTCCAACACACTGACCATCTCGTCCTTCTTGAACACACTGACCATCTCCTTCTTCTCCAACACACTGACCATATCCTTCTTCTCCAACACACAGACCAGCTCCTCCTTCTCCAACAGACCGACCATCTCCTCCTTCTACAACACACTGACCACCTCCTCCATCTCCAACACACTCACCTTCTCCTTTTTCTCCAACAAATTGACTATCTCCTCCTTCTCCAACTCACTGACCATCTCCTCTTTCTCCAACGCACAGACCACCTCCTCCTTCTCCAACAGATTCACCATCTCCTCCCTCTCCAACATACTGACCATTTCCTCCCTGACCAATACACTGACCATCTCCTCCCTTTCAAACACACTGACCATCCCCTCCATCTCCAACACACTGACCATCTCCTACTCCTCCAATACACTGACAGTCTAATCCTTCTCCAACACCCTGACCATCTGTTCCTTCTCCAACTCACAGACCGGCTATCTACTCCTGAACCCACATAACGGCTGGTTTATCATTCTCCACCAAACTGACCACCTCCTCCTTCCCAAACACACTGGTAATCTCCTCCTCTCCAACACACCAACCGTCTCCTGCCCCTCCAACACACCAACCATCTCTTCCCTCTACAAAACACTGACCATATCGTCCTTCTCCAACACACTGACCATCTCCTCCCTCTCCAAAAGACTGACCGGCTCTTCCTTCTCCAACACACTGACCATCTCCTCCTTCTCCAACACACTGACCATCTCCTTCTTCTCCAAAACTCTGACCATCTCCTCTTACTCCAACACACAACCCATCTCCTCCTTCTCCAAGACATACCATCTCCTCTTTCTACAACACACTGACCATCTCCTCCTTCTCCAACAGATCGACCATCTCCTCCTTCTACAACACACTGACCATCTCCCCCTTCTCCAGCACACTGACAATCTCCTCCCTCTCCAACTCGCTGACCAGCTCCTCCTTCTCCAACACACTGACCATCTCCTCCCTCTCCAATAAACTGACCATCTCCTCCTTCTCCAACAGATTGGCCATCTCATCAATCTCCAACACACTGACCATCTCCTCCCTCATCAACACAGTGACTATCTCCTCCCTTTCAAACACACTGACCATCTCTTCCTTCTCCAACACACTGACCATCCCCTTCATTTCCAACAGTTTGACCATCTCCACCTTCTCCAACACACTGTCCATTTCCTCCCCTCTCCAACACACTGACCATCTCCTCCTTCTCCAACACACTGACTATCTCCTCCTTCTCCAAAACACAAACCATCTCCTCCTTCTGCAACACATTGACTATCTCCTTCTTCTCCAAAACTCTGAGCGGCTCCTCCGTCTCCAGCACACTGACTGGCACATCCTTTTCCAAGACACTGACCATCTCCTTCTTCTCCAACATTCTGACAATCTCCTCACACTCCAACACACTGAGCATCCCCTTCATCTCCAACAGTTTGACCATCTCCACCTCCTCCAACACACTGACAATCTCCTCCTTCTCCAACACACTAAACATCTCCTCCTCCCCCAATACACCAACCAGCTCCTCCTTCTCCAAAACACTGACCATGTCATCCTTATCGAAAGCACTGACCATCTCCTCCTTCTCCAACAAACTGGCCATCTCCTCCTTCTTCAACACACTGTCCATCTCTTCCCTCTCCAACACACTGACCATCTCCTCCCTCTCCAACACACTGACCATCCCCTCCATCTCCAACACATTGACCTACTCCTCCTTCTTCAACACACTGTCCATCTCCTCCTTCTCCAACACACTGAACATCTCCTCCTTCTCCAACACACAGACCATCTACTCCTTCTCCAACAGATCGACCATCTCCTCCTTCTCCAACACACTAACGATCTCCTCGTTCTCCAACATACTGACCATCTCCTCCCTCAGCAATAAACTGACAATCTCCTCCCTTTCAAACACACTGACTATCCCCTTCATCTCAAACACACTGACCATCTCCTCCCTCTCGAAAACACTGATCGTCTCCTCCTTCTCCACCACAATAACCATTTCCTCCTTCTCCAACAGACCGACCATCTCCACCTTCTACAACACACTGACCACCTCCTCCTTCTACAAACACTGACCATCTCCTCCTTCTCCAACACACTGCCCATCTCCTCCTTCTCCAATATACTGACTATCTCCTCCTTCTCCAAAATACTTACCATCCCCTCCTTCTGCACACACTGACCACCTCCTCCTTCTCCAACACACTGACCATCTCCTTCTTCTCCAAAACTCTGAACGGCTCCTCCGTTTCCAGCACCCCGACTGGCTCATCCTTTTCCGAGACAATGACCATCTCCTCCTTCTCCAACATACTGACAATCTCCTCCCTATCCAACACACTGCCCATCTCCTCCTTCTCCAACAGACATACCATCTCCTCCTTCTACAACACACTGACCATCTCCTACTTCTCCAGCACACTGACAATCTCCTCCCTCTCCAACTCGCTGACCATCTCCTCCTTCTCCAACACACTGACCATCTCCTCCTTCTCCAACAAACTGACCATCTCCTCCTTCTCCAACAGATTGACCATCTCATCAATCTCCAACACACTGACCAT